>NW_027464847.1:0-185000 GCF_043290135.1 Rhipicephalus microplus
AATGATTGAAAAATAATGTTAAAAATTTAGATGACCATCTGGCATATCTATAAAAAAATTCATTGGGAATATTGTCAGGGCCAGGGCTTTTTTTGGTATTTATATGAAGCAAGACGTTTAGAACGCCCTCTTCAGTGTTGCTTATATCCTGGATAGGTATCCTATCTAAGGAATCGCTGATGTTGGGTGCAGTACCATTATGGATTGTAAAAACTGACGAGAAGAAGGAATTAAACGTCTCTGCCTGATCCTTGCTTCTTCTATGATTAGGCATACTACTCGGCCTGGTCGAAGGGTTCATGTACCTCCAAAATTCGTCTGGGGATTCTTCGAGAAATTGTTTCCACGTTGAGTTATGAAACTTATTTTTAGAAGTCTTCACACTTTGCAGGAGGCTGTTACCTAAAACCTGGATGTTCTTCTTTTTTTCAGTGCTTGGATTGACAGAGCACGCCTTTCGCTTGCGTTTAAGCTTTCTTTTAGCCTGTATTATATCGCGCGTAATTCAAGCATTGCATTTTCTCACATTTTTACGACGTTTGGGAATAAATTGTTGGATGCAAAACATTATCCTAGAATGAAAAAACCGCCACAGTTCTTCTGTTGTACGAGATGTTCGGTACATTTCCAGAAATGAATAATATGACTGCTCCAGATGTTCTAGTATGGCTAAGTCGTTTGTGGCACTAAAATTTGGTATCGTAAGTTTTTCATCATTGTGCATGACATTGACATACAGATCTAAAGACAATAAAACCATTTTATGACCAGAAAGACTGCCCTCGATTTCGCACATACCAAGAAACGGGAGCAGTGATCCAGATAAGAACATCAAATCAAGCACTGAAGAAGCGGTTGGTCCCACACGCGTACAAGATGAGACGACCTGAGTCAGATCGTAGCAGAAAGCGAGCTCTAGCAGCTTATCACCTTTAATGACTTCGCTTCCCTCTGAAGTGAGCGTCGACCAATTAATTCCAGAGAGATTAGTCTCCTATAAGAATAATATTATCATCATGCTTCACGTGGGAATCCGTAAAGCTTCTTAAGTTATCAAGTGCATTCACTGGAGAGTTCGGAGGTCTATACATAGCACCAATGTATACCGAGCGATTACTGAGCGTGGTTTTAATCCAAAGAGCTTCGACGTCAATAACATACGGAAGAACACTAACTAATATATTATCTTTCATTAAAATGGCCACACCTCCTCCTTTTGTTTCACGGTCTCTTCTCACGATTTTGTATCCAAGAGGAGTAACCTCGGCAACCAGTACATCTTTCTTCAACCATGTTTCGGTCACTATAGTCGGGATCGTGTTCCAGTACCACAGCCTCGATTTTATTCATAATACTTCTGACATTAGTATTTATTAACTTTAACCGGTTAAATCTACTCTGACTCCGTCAGTTGCCATCACGACACCTGTCAGGTGTTTCGGTAGGTGTCTTATATATGTACCTCATATTAGTATCCCCGTTCCAACCGTACACCACATCATTTATTTTCATTTTGTCAAAAATAAGCTTAACCTTGGCCCCCGTTTTACTCTCCTCAGCACCAGACTTCCACAGCCTTCTGCGTGTTTCAACAACTCGTTTAGAAAAATCTTCGTTAATGCTGACCTCCTTACCGCACAGTTTAAAGCACTTTCGTAGGATACTAGTCGTATCTCTGAAATCTGAAACTCTCAAGATAACAGGCCTATTGTTGCCCCTCTGTTTTGCTCCTAAGCGATAAATTCGTTCAACTGAGTTAATTTTAAAGTTTAGCAGCTTATCAAAAACGTCAACATTAACCTTCTCACGTAAAACATCTTCAGTTTCATTCATGTCTTCTTTTATCCCTCTGATAATAAGATTATTCCGCCGAGAGCGGTTTTCGAGATCGTCAAGTCGCTTGAGTAGGGCATTCCTGTCGGTGCACAACTTAGTAATGAACTCATCAACTTTTTGACTAACAGTTGCTATTGAGGTTTCGGCTTCACTGGCAAACTTATCAAGGCTAACAAGCCTGAGTGGGGCTTCGCCCAGAATTTCTAGCCTTCCCTTTATTGCTATTGAGGTTTCGGCTTCACTGGCAAACTTATCAAGGCTAGCAAGCCTGAGTGGGGCTTTGCCCAGAGTTTCTAGCCTTTCCTTTATTTTCGAAAACCTGCCTTCTACTCGAGCCTCAAAAGATGCTTGGTTTTTCTATTTTGGTTACTTTCTCCAGGACCATCTTTTGTGTCTTAATTATTTCGTTAAGCTTTTCTTCAGTGATAGGCCCGGGATTTTCTTAAACATCACCCGAAAGTGACACTAGCAAGCTGGCAACGGCAAAACATTCAGATAAGCAACAAAGAAGAGTATGTGGACACGGCAACACCACTAAGCACAGGTAATCACTACGAAAACAGTATTTTCGATCACCAACCTGCACAAGAAACGGGAAAGTCGGTGACATTAGCGAGTTTTAGCTTGTACGTATACTTCTTTACGTTACCGTGTTACCGGTTTACGTTTACCGTGTTACCGGCGCCCGAGTTTTGGCAGCGTTTTGCTACACATACGGGAACCTTTACGTTCGTACGAAAAAGTTTACGTTCGCCGATGATGATGATCATGGATGCACACATATTCGTTTTCTTTTAAATAAAACTTAACCAGCGCTGCGGTGCAAGTATAATAACTTTTAACATGTAAAATTATCAAGTGTTTCGGTGCTATATAATTACCTAACCCATTAAAGTTGGCTGCGTGCAGAAGGCTATAAGGAGCCACCGCATAATTCTTTAGGCAGCGTCTCGTGCGCCGCGCGGCGCTCCAGCCATCCCCACACAGAACTGGCTGCTGCGCCGCACGGAAGTGACGTCACTTTAAAAAAATTAACGTAAAGCTATTTAAATGTGCAAATAATTACTTTATAATGCAATAAACTTACAAAATTGTCATTAAACAAGTGTGTAACGTGTTTTTTATAGTGCATAAATTAATTATTAACGCATTGAATAAAAATATTTGTTTTTGTATACTTTTTTTGTAATATTAGTATATATTGCTCAATTTAACAACCTAATAAATTATTTGTTGGTTTATAAGTATTATTAAAAGGAAAATAAGTTGATTGTTTGTTCTGTGCTCGAGGGTGCAGCGGGTTTGCCCCTGGTTTCGGTTTGGAGCGTATTTTGATCCTACGACTACCCTAATACAGTACATGTGTACAGTATTGTACACATACAGTACACATACGTACAGTATCGCACACAATATTGTACAGTACATGTGTAAGTTCGACATCGCAATGTGCCATGTCAACAGCATTCGCCGAACAGGGTGTGATAAATCTGCATTGCAACGTCAACAGAGTGTTTCTTTGATAGACCGAGAGGAAATCGGTGGTCTGGCGTCAAATTAATGTGCATCCTTGCCTGTCGACAGAGTGTTTCTTTTGTAGACAGAGAGGAAATCGGTGGTCTGGTGTCAAATTAATGGGCATGCTTGCCTTTCGTTCGCGAAATCTATGCGTCCAGTGACGCTGTTCTGGTACCACGTCTACTGCGGCGCGTTTTTCTGTCATCAGAGCCTCAATAAATAGCGTGAACAGCATTGCTTACCCAGTGGCGGAGGAAACGATGCAGTCAGTTGCATCGTTTTCGCTTACGGGCCTGGAGTTTTGTGTGTCCTTGTACGTCTCGGCAAGAAAGTGCATCGATTGTTGAACAAGCGTATAAATGTCCTATTCTGCGAGGATAATCAAACATTCAAAATCAAAGGAGGCGGCATTCAGGAAGATCAGTCCAATATGTGCTTAGGAGAAACTTGTTAACTTGTGTCGCAGACAGTACATTGTTGTTATTGATTTCAGCAGTGCTCTGAGGGACGAGGATCTTTCAGTGCGCTGCTAAAATCAAGAATGCGATCCAACTTGCGTATGCAATTTTCAGTTTTCATGCAGCACATTATTGATCGCCCTATATGAAAAAGTTACCAAAAATTCATTTATGTACGTGCTATGCATGCCACGTTAAGCTTCTGTGCTAACTATACCCTTGCACTGGATATTAAATGTTTACATGCTTACACTCTGAGGAAGAGATGGTCCGCTTATTTCTTTTAAACAAATCTGGAATGTTGGCCATGTTGTCGCTTGTGCCTCTAGACCAGGTAGTCGTGTCTGGACCACCAAGCAAACCAGCTTGACCTTCCTCATGCCCAGGGTTACACATCTTAATTCATGCGGCAACGATGTGCTGCTGCACTTCCACTAAGTATGAGTTGAATATGTTCGCAAATAGACTGCCATATAAAGCACTTGCAGGTGCTCTTCGGTTTTCTTTTTAGCGTGTTATAGTGCAGCGATTGGTTCGCAGGTAGGACTTGCAAACCTTGTACAGCTATGGACAGGGCTGACTATTGTAGCTTCGTATGCATGTAGAAACCTTTTCCAAGTAGAAAGGTTATTATCATCAACATAAGAGAAAGGTATACAAGCTGTTTTCATCCAACCTTTCTTCACAAATGAGATAAAGATGACTAACCCATTACTACTTGAATTACCAGCCATACTGTACAGGTTGCCATCAATTTAATTAATGCAACACCCAACAATAAAACCACACTAATTCATTAATTTCACCTGTGACGACAATGTTAGTACAGTCAGCATTAGGCCGGCAATCGTGGCACTGCACGAGAGCCTCTTTTAATGTTGCCTATAGCAGCTAGATTACAAAAGCACTACAATGTTGTCGAAAAACTCACATGATCTACGAAGTCTTCACGTCTCGCTATTGAGGTGACCAGGGCATGGTTGGAAGTGCTGCGATCATATGTCTTACTAAGGAGCTGAAGTGCTTGCTTCATGTGTGATGCCTGTATTGCGTTGATTTGCTTGCATCGGATCCATGCATTCATTGTGCACGATGACCTAAACTGATACGACACATGCATTTTAATCTCTCATAACATAGACAGATTAAGAGATGCCCTTCTTGGCTACTTAGTTCATAACTGAAGCTCAACAGTGGCAGGACAAAAACATGTGGGTCTAAAGGACCGGGCAAAATCCTCCTGACCTTATATGATGGTCTACTGACAAATTTTGTCGCCTCCTCACCTACGCCAAATTTAGTGTTAGTTATAAACGTTCGGCGATTTTAAACTTCCAGGCTTCAGTTTTGTCACTTTATCTATCTTGGCTAGTGATAAGGTAGCCCATGCCTTACTATAAAAGCTTGTTAAGACTTTCGCCTAACTCAGTTTATCACGAAGCCTATACAAATTGTAGGTTCTGATTTTGATGAGATAAACCTTGAAACTTCTTTTTCTGAGAGCCTTTTAGCTCTATGTTCTCCCCATTTTTTTAAACAAAATTAGACGCCGTTCAAAACTACCCGAACTCATGATATGACACATACCTGTTACAAAAGTACGGTGTAGTAGTAAATGTGCATTTTTGCCTCAAAGAGCCAATAAAAAGAAGAAACAAAAATGTCTGTGTAGGTCTACACTGTACCCTATTAATCCTTGGGAATTCAACAGCAAGTGATATGGATTACAGAAAAATGCTCAAAGCCTCAAGCCGTCAGTTGAGGTGCTGTGCACTATCATCATCAGCCTGACTACGTCCACTGCAGGACAAAGGCCTCTCCCATGTTTCGCCAGTTAACTCGATCCTGTGCTTGCTGCTGCCACTTTACACCCACAAACTTCTTGATCTCATCTGCCCACCTAACCTTCTGTCTCCCCCTAACTCTCATGCCTTCTCTGGGAATCCAGTTAGTTACCCTTAACGACCAGCAATTGTCCTGTCTATGCACTACATGCCCAGCCCATGTCCATTTCCTCTTCTTGATTTCAACTATGATATGCTTAACCCCGTTTTGTTCCCTGATCCACTCTGCTCTCTTTTTGTCTCTTAAAGTTACACCTACCATTTTTCTTTCCATTGCTCGCTGCATCATCCTCTATTCAAGCTGAACCCTCTTTGTAAGTCTCCAGGTTTCCGCTCCGTAGCTAAGTACCAGCAAGTTACAGCTGTTATATCATCATCAGCCTGACTACGTCCACTGCAGGACAAAGGCCTCTCCCATGTTCCGCCAGTTAACCCGGTCCTGTGCTTGCTGCTGCCAATTTATACTCGCAAACTTCTTAATCTCATCTGCCCACCTAACCTTCTGTCTCCCCCTAACCCGCTTCCCTTCTCTGGGAATCCAGTCAGTTACCCTTAATGACCAGCGGTTATCCTGTCTACGTGCTACATGCCCTGCCCATGTCCATTTCTTCTTCTTGATTTCAGCTATGATATCCTTAACCCCCGTTTGTTCCCTAATCCACTCTGCTCTCTTCTTGTCTCTTAAGGTTACACCTACCATTTTTCTTTCCATTGCTCGCTGCGTCGTCCTCAATTTAAGCTGAACCCTCTTTGTAAGTCTCCAGGTTTCTGCTCCGTAGCTAAGTACCGGCAAGATACAGCTGTTATATACCTTCCTCTTGAGCGATAGTGGCAAACTACCTGTCATAATTTGAGAGTGCTTGCCGAATGTGCTTCACCCCATTCTTATTCTTCTAGTTACTTCAATCTCGTGGTTCGGCTCTGCGGTTATTACCTGCCCTAAGTAGACATAGTCTTTCACAACTTCAAGTGCACTATTACCTATCTCGAAGTGCTGCTCCTTGCCGAGGTTGTTGTACATTACTTTCGTTTTCTGCAGATTAATTTTAAGACCCACCTTTCTGCTCTCCTTGTCTAACTCCGTAATCATGAGTTGCGATTCGTCCCCCGAGTTACTCAGCAATGCAATGTCATCGGCGAAGCGCAGGTTACTAAGGTATTCTCCATTGACTCTTATCCCTAGCTGTTCCCATTCTAGGCTTCTGAAAACCTCCTGTAAGCACGCGGTAAATAGCATTGGGGAAATTGTGTCCCCCTGCCTTACACCCTTCTTGATTGGTATTCTGTTGCTTTCTTTATGAAGCATTAGGACAGCAGTTGATCCCCTGTAGATGTCTTCCAGAATGTTTATATATACTTCATCTACGCCCTGATTCCGCAGTGTTTGCATGACGGCTGATATTTCTACTGAATCAAACGCCTTCTCGTAATCTATGAAGGCTATGTATAGGGGTTGGTTATACTCTGAGCATTTCTCTATTACCTGATTGATAGTATGAATGTGGTCAATCGTTGAGTAGCCTGTTCGAAATCCTGCTTGTTCCTTTGGTTGATTGAATTCTAATGTTTTCTTTACTCTGTTAGCAATTACCTTTGTAAATAGCTTATATACTACAGAGAGCAAGCTGATCGGCCTGTAATTCTTCAAGTCCTTGTCATCTCCTTTCTTATGTATTAAGATGATGTTAGCGTTCTTCCAAGACTCTGGTACTCTTCCCGTCAGGAGACACCTCGTAAACAGGGTGGCCAGTTTTTCTAACACAATCTGTCCTCCATCTTTCAGCAAATCTGATGTTACCTGATCCTCACCAGCAGCCTTGCCCCTTTGCATGCTCTCCAAAGCTTTTCTGACTTCTTCTATCATTACTGGTGGGGTGTAATCTGGGTTACTGCTAATTCTTATAGTATTAAGGTCGTGGTTGTCTCGGCTACTGTACAGATCTCTGTAAAACTCCTCCGCTATTTTAACTATCCTATCCATATTGGTAGTTATTTTGCCTTCTTTGTCCCTTAGTGCATACATCCGACTTTTGCCTATCCCAAGTTTCCTCTTCAATGCTTTGACACTTCCTCCGTTTTCTAGAGCGTGTTCAATTCTCTCCATGTTATACCTTCTTACATCGCATACTTTACGTCTATTAATCGACTTCGAAAGCTCTGCCAGTTCTATTTTGTCTGTTGTACTTGACACTTTCATGATTTGACGCTTTTTAATTAGGTTCTTCGTTTCTTGGGAGAGCTTGCCAGTGTCCTGTCTAACTACCCTGCCTCCAACTTCCACTGCACACTCCGTAATGATACTCGTCAGATTATCATTCATTGCGTCAACGCTAAGGCTGGTTTCCTCACTAAGAGCCGAGTACCTGTTCTGCAGCGACACTCTGAATTCCTGTACTTTCCCTCTCAGTGCTAGCTAATTGATTGGCTTCTTGCGTATCAGTTTCTGTCGTTTCTTCTTCAAGTCTAGGTGAAATCGAGACCGTACCATTCTATGGTAACTGCATCACACCCTGCCAACCACTTCCACATCCTGCACAATGCCTGGGTGTGCACTCATTATAAAGTCTATTCCGTTTTTACTTTCCCCATTAGGGCTCCTCCATGTCCACTTACGGTTTCCTCGTTTTTGGTAGAAGGTATTCAAAATACGTAAATTATTGCGTTCTGCAAATTCTATTAGTAGCTCTCCTTCGGCATTTCTAGTACCGATGCCATAATCTCCTACTGCCTGGTCTCCAGCCTATCTTTGCATTAAAGTCTGCCATCAGTATAGTATAGTGTGTTTTTACCTTACTCATTGCTGATTCCACGTCCGTCTTCATAGAAGCTTTCAACTGATGCGTCATCGTGGCTGGATGTAGGCGCGTAAGGTTGTATCCTTCATCTTGTATCTCTTATTGAGTTTAATTACCATACCTACCACCCTTTCATTAATGCTATAGTATTCCTATATGTTGCCAGCTATGTTTCTGTGAATTAAGAACCCCACTCCCAGTTCTCTTCTGTCAACCAAGCCTCGATAGCAAAGGAGGTGCCCATTCTGTAGCACCGTATAGGCCTCATCTGTCCTCCTAACCTCACTGAGTTTTATTATATCCCATTTAACACCCTCTAGCTCCTCGAGTAGTACAGCTAGGCTTCCCTCACTAGATAAGGTTCTAGTGTTAAACGTTGCCAAGTTCAGGTTCCAATGGTGGCCTGTCTGGATCCAGAGATTCTTAGCACCCTCTGCTGCATTGCAGATCTGACCGCCGCCGGGGTCAGTCGCTTCGCAGCTGCTGGGGACTAAGGGCCGTGAGTTATTTGACGTATGCATGTGGAAGGTAGTGGCCAGATACTGCACCCGGGTGGCCAATCCATCTCTGGTGAGAACCCCCCCCCCCCCTTAGCTCGGGTCCGTGGTGTCACTACACACTAAACGCCTGCTTATGCAGACACCCCTCCGTGTCCACTGTGCTATGTAATAAACCCTGGAGATTTTGGAATGTAATATAAGCCGCATTTATATCCTGATCCATCTGAACATTGACTAGCTGAATGGCATCTATTCTGCCTATCTTATTATAAAAGCGTTCTCATCTGTTTTCACTGTTGAAATGGTTACTCCTTTTCGAATGTTTAGATCATTTCATGATTTCTCTATTCTATGCAATAAATTTGTAGTCGTCAGTAAAGATGGTATTTTTTCTTTATTTAGAAACAATAAAAATGCTGCAAGTATAGATCTCCTTGTTTTTAGCCACGATATATTAAAATATATTTGGGAGCATTTTTGAAGCCTTTACTGCACTTTTTTTATGGATCATTATCCTTTTGCTGCATTCCTCATCACTGGTGTGAAGCCAAGTTATGCAATGTTCTAATCAGGCACCTGCCCTGATTCTCTAAACTACAGACTCATTCCTTTCACTTACACTTTTTCCAAGCTCCTCGAAGGCATCATTCAAACTCAAATAAATAATTATTTCAAAGATTACATCATGTTTAAATAGCACAGTTTCTGTAAGGAATTTCCTTGTGATCATCAGCTGACATAATTTACTCATGGCTTATTAATAGACACTGGCTTTCAAGTTGAAACCTTGTTTCCCAGTTTTTTCGGTGCACTGATTGGGTCTCCGACCATAGGCCTGTATTCACTAACCATCCTCGGTGTTACCTCAAGTTTTTGTTATCGGTTGTAAGCCTTTATTGCGCTTGATGTACAAAGTTGGCCAGTATTCGTGAACCAGTCTTGTTGTAGTTTTTTACCTCCTTACCATTTTTGTGCCTTTATAACACAAGTAGAGGGTACAAAAGCTTGAGGAGAACTCGAGGAAAGGCCAAGGTTGGTTTGTGAATACGGGCCATAGACTCTGTAGTTAACACAACTGAACATTCACACACACATCTTAGTATACAAGGGTTCCTCTGATATCGCAGTCAATTCACCTCTGTTAATGGCTCTTACTCTTCGACAGCTCAAGTAACATTCGGCACTCCGCAGGGAAGTTTCCTTGGTCCCCTGTTCTTTTCTAATATTTGTTAATGATTTGCCTGAATGTATTTTTTCTCAAACTAGACTTTTTCACTGATGACCTCATTTGTAGTGTACTGAGCCATGAAAAGTAACTCTGGCTATCAGTTATTATAAAGCAACCTCTGTTCAATTACAACTTGGTGCTCATCATGGCTACATTTCTAAATAAGTGTAAGGCTCAACTTGTCACGTTTACAAAAAGTTTTATGCTGCTTTCTGAACTTCACATACTCCAAATACATAAATGTTGATTCAGCTTGCACTGACAACTATTTAAATGTTCATTCTATGTTTGACCTGACATGGAGCCGTCATACCTATTTCGCTTTGTAGTTGCCACTACCTCTCTGCCTCTCAAATTGTAATCTACAACATGCTCCTGCACAGGTGCTTAATCTCACCCACTTTACTTTAATTCATCCTAAAATATAGAGTATACTTCATAGATGTGGCACCTGAATTAGGCCTACATCATAGGCAACATCGATCTCTCCAAAAAAATGCAACAGATTTTTTTTTTCTGATTACTACCATTTCATTGGTGTGTCAGTCCTAAAGGCTTGTGCTGGTCTTGATAACCTTTACCATCATTGTACACTAGTTTCTTTACCTCTTTTTTATAAAATATACTGCCACTCATTACTTCATTTTTTTTCCAATCATATTTCCACATCACCATCGTCCTTTCAAAACTAAACACATAGCTTGCTGTACTTCCATCTTTGCTAAATCATTCATCCCTAAAACCATTATCGAGTTGAACTGGCTGCCTCCTTATATTACAACTAAAATTAATACACTTAAATTTAATAAACTTATTAAAAGTATTACCCATTTGTAGGCTGTCTCACTAGAGCTTTTCTATTTTCAGAATTGCATTTTTGTATATTTTGTTTGTTATGTCACACTTTTTTAGGTGTTTGTTTGATGAGTATTGTTGTTCTGCTGTTTATTGATGCTACAGCCTATCTGTTTTTCCCTCCTCTTTATGTAATATATCCCTACAAGTAAGGGCCTTGAGGCATTTCTTGCAAGAAAATCAGTAAATGACAATTCTAATGTACCAAAGTCTCCTTCCCGTTTAAATGAAACTGCTTTATGAATTTTTAGGCTAGTTAGTCATTATCAATAAAGTTTGTGAATGTCTTTTTTATGCCATTTCTAAGCCTGAAGAAAAAAATAGCAAGAAAATACTTTAGCCACAAAAAAATCATTTTTTATTCAAGAGAAGCATTTGCATGTATAGGCTGGTGCACATGTATGCACTTATATTTTCAGAGGTGGTGCCGCTTCAGTGGCTCATACAGTACTCGCCTACTCACCCAATAGATGCAGCTTTGATTAATCCAGGCACCATGGTTGCATTTCTGTAGAAGTGAAATTCTAGAGAACCACGTCAGGTGGAATACTAGGGCACAATAAAGAACCCAATGGGGTTCAAATTGTCTGGAGCCTTCCAATACACTGTCTCGAAAAGGTCGTACTACTTTGTTAAAGTCTGTAACCTAAATTTAGAGGCAAAACTCTAAAGTAAATGATAACAGTACACTGATGAAGTCATGCAATAAAAGTTTGGACACAGCATGGTAGAGTTGACGTGTCAGAATTAATGGTGTGAAAGTATTTGAAAAGTGCAAGTAATATTGTGCAGTACCATTCAATTTGGTCTTTTGTTTGAATAACTCTAGGGGAATATTTTTTGATTGTTTAAAATTACAGCAAAATCTCAATAGTATCAAACAAACACGAGATAAAGGTATGATAAATATAATCCAAAAGGCCAGAATTTGTTAGATATAGACAGCAATCACTTATACTTTTTAAGGAGAGTCACCAGATATTTTAGGCCCATGGCAAAGTAGCTCCAGTGCGTTACATGCCACAAAAGTGCTACTGACATTCTTTTGGGCCCCAAATCTGAACGAAACATCGTAAATAGTGTAGTGCACATGTGTGAGTGTATGTGTTATGTGTTTATCACTGCATATATCATAGTTATCACCCAGTATCTGGAGTAACATGTCAGGCGAAAAGCCAGACAAACATCTACAACTCTCCACTAAAATGATACTCACTCTTCAACAGCTTTTTGCAAAATCTGGCTAAAAAATCACCAAATTTTTCTTTGTGTTTAAAACTTGCTCTGCTTGCTAATTTCTGTAGACGAAAATTTTCTTGCCTGTTCGTGCTAGTTTATAGCTTTTCGCCGACTCAGCTAGAGAGTATCAAACAACAATTTTCATTCAAAGGATGTCTATAGGATGCACTCGATAAAATGGTGCTTATGGCAAGCTAATGAGATAATGTAACTGTAAATAAATTACTTTTTTATGTATATAAACTCATTAAGGGATTTTGGCACGAGCCAAATTGAATAAATTTGTGAAATTCGATATTCACTGTAGAAGCATGTCAAAATAAAACGGCACAGATAATATGTCATAGCAGCCTGTTCAACATGCTATGAAGTAAAAACGATTAAGGTGCTCAAGATATATCGACTGAAAAATAAATTCCAATTTCGCTTTTTTTTTTAGAAGAAAGCTCAGTGTCACTTAGTGGACTAAAAGTATTCATAAAGTTATATATATTACCTAAAAATATGTGAAGTTACAGGGAAGTATTGTTTTTTGAACTCGAGAAATACTTTATTTTTTTTCAATTTTGTAACACTGTAAACTTTTTGACGATGTAATGCAAGTGGCAACACGCGTTCGCAACAGCAGCCTTCAGCCCCAGCCCACTGATCTGGGATGTAGGCAGTAAGCTTGGCATGTCTATGAACGAAATGGGGTTGTCATTGGCGTTTTATTGCCAACAGAGGCAATACAAGCAATGTGGTAAGAGAGTGACAACATCTCAATGAGCCATCCAGCCATTACAGATTTACGATCATAACATGCTACTTTCTTCAGAGGGTTCTGCAAATGAAATAGGTGTGTTTTTTATATTTATATAACAATAAATTAAATAATATGCATTTAACAAGCCAGATAGAGCACTGGTGCCATTCACGCAATATACTAATAAAAGCTGACCTTTTACAATTGTTTAACTTCAAGTGCAATGCGTTTCTTAGTGAACTTCTGTGACTTTGAATCAATCAATCATACAATCAAACGATCTCTCTCTCTCTCTCTCTCAATATATATATATATATATATATATATATATATATATATATATATATATATATATATATATATATATATATATATATATATATATATATATATATATATATATATATATGTATATATACCTATCTATCTAGCCGCCTACGACCTTGTGCACTCCTTAGCATATCATTAAAAGAATGTACACAACAAAATTGGTATACATACCGTTATACATTGATTGGTACACTCGCAGCCGTTTCATTACATAGATATATGCCAAATATGATATGACGAGATATTTTTGTGCAAATAACATAAATTAATGGTGTGGTAATGGAAAAACCATGACATGCATGTCACGAATGGGCTCACATGCATGTCACGTTCATGGTGTGCTTGCGGTTATTTTGCTATAGCTTGGTTTATACCAAAATTAATATGACGTGACCATAGGTCAGCAAAACTTATGCAGCTCATTCAGACTGAGGCTCACAGCTTGATCTGAGTTTGATTGAGTCGACTCGTGGGTGAGTTCGTCAACCTATGGACGTGACTGCATGATGAACATAAAGAGGAAATGGTAACATGTAAATTATGACATACAATCATGCACCACGTGATTTACATGCCGGGCTCTTGGTGTGCTTGCGGCAATTTCGCTAACTTAATATACAGTGAAATTTGCATTGCATACCACTGTATGATGACCATAAATGACATTTCCTAACATGCAAATCATAATATCTACGTCTTAATTGTACAGCACGGTTTCCTCCTTCCTGGATGCTTCGAATTATGCATCGATTCCTGTATACTGTGCATGGGATCTGCCTTTTCTTTTTCTTTTCAAGAAAAGCATCCTGCTCCTTGGGAGCCAAAGAATGTCATAAAACTAAAATATAGTCTAGCCTTATGACGCTGTTTATATTACAGCAACATGATGCACTGCGAGTGTCAAGGAAAGCTACTGTGCATGCTCCTCACAGCAGCCAACCCATGAGTGGGGCCATGTGTATATGTCAGGTTGTTAGAATGGCGTGTATGAATTGCTGTGTGAATATATATATATATATATATATATATATATATATATATATATATATATATATATATATATATATATATATATATATATATATATATATATATATATATATATATATATATATATATATGTGTGTGTGTGTGTGTGTGTGTGTGTGTGTGTGTGTGTAACGTAAGAAGGTAGCGATAGTTAGGAGTTAGTAGTAGAGGTCGAGAAGGAAGAAGTGAAAATGGAATAAACACGGAGTATGAGCCAGGCCACGTCTCCGATTCATCATAGCATCACACAAGTCGACAGGACGCTATGATGAATCGGAGACGTGGCCTGGCTCATACTTCGTGTTTATTCCATTTTCACTTCTTCCTTCTCGACCTCTACTACTAACTCCTAACAATCGCTACCTTCTTACGTTACAGGATTCCCCCTCCCCCCGAAAGAAGTCGCGTCAGATGAACACGAATGAAAACTGAACATGCACGGCTTAGAACTGAACACTGTCAAAAAGAGAAGATCATTCCAAGTCCGAGGAAGTTTCCGTTAACACACTATAGCTTCACAGGAGAGGACAGCAATCCTGGGTATCAAGTACAGCTCTGGAGGGCGAGGCTAGCTGTTGCGCTCTGGACAACATAAGCATGCTTTGAGCGTGAAATCAGATGGAAACACAGCCGGTATTCTTGCGATGAATGAACGTGGTGTGATGGCTTTGAAGCATTGGCTGGATGATTTGCGCAGGCGTCGTGCTATTTGTCTTGATTGGAACCCATGCATCGCCACCCGTTTGCGTGCTTGTTGACCGAGGCTAGTGCGGTGATTTCTGCGTCCTTGTGGAATACAGGGTAGGGTTCGGCGCCTTTCTCGACGTTGTATGTCGTGTTGCCTGAGTCTTGATCTCGACTGAAGAAAGCTTACTCGACGTTCCTTGGGAAAATATCTTGGATTCGATGCTTTCTTTGTTTCGAGTGAGAAATCTTGAATATGTCGTTGGCTTGGTTGACACGTTTGTAAACGGCTTTCCATAAACCGCGTGTGTTCTTCCGAAGATGATTCCATTTGTCGTCGTCCTTGTTGGTATAGCCCTTGGAATCTCTGTTGTTCTTGGACTTGCTGGAATTGATGATGTTGCTGTGAAAAGACTTGAGGTGGCAGCCCTTTTTTACCATGACACTGACTTTCTGGGCAATTGAATGTGGTGTCGAGTGGGCAGGTAGTAGTCTCTAGGCTGTTGTGCTGCATTTCGGGTAATGAAGGTAATGCTTCAGAGTTGATAGATACATCATCAGGGGCTTCTTCACTGTTCACTGCGAGTGGTTCTTGCGTCTGAATCTGGATGGTAGGTTCAGGGCTTGGCTGAGTATTCTCCGAGCTCCACAGCTCTATCCCGACCATTGTGAGCGTGCTAGATGTGAGGTGGGCGTTGTGAGCGACGAAAGAGCCAAGTGGCGGAAAACCAGGAGGTAGCCCAATTGTGCTGGATGGAAAATAAGCTGATCCAATGTGTGAAGACTGATTTTCACTCTTTGAGTCGTCATGGCGTTGTTCGGCATTTTCCTCATGTGTCAGCTGGTCTACCATGAACAAGGCGTCCTTATGACACGAATAGTGACCGTTAGGAGCCTTTGAAGAGCTGCGTCGTAGAAAACCAGGTGGTGGACCATGTATGCCAGACGAAGCATGAAAGGCATCAGTAGGGTGAGCGACGTCTCGTGTCGTATGTTGAAGCGATGACTTCGGAAATGCTGACTTTCGCGCAGAAGGGATGCGCGCTTGACGGTTAGGTTTTTCCGAATATACGCATGGCCTTCTATAAGTAAACGCATGTGCCACTTCGTCTTGAGGCACTTGTCGATTCGCGCTGGACTTTCGAATGCATGAGGACTGCTTAGGAAATTGACGATAGTGTGCAGTTGTCTCTAGATGGTTGCCAATGAGTAAGTCTTGGTCATAATCATTAAAACGGGTAATCATCTCCTCTTTGATTTTTTGCCATGACTCGTCGTTCTCGAAAATGTGAATCAGGTAAAATTTGAATGCCTCACCAGTGACGTAGTCGCTGAAGTTCGTAACCATCTCCCGTTCCGACCAGGATGCAGCGGCGGCGTGGACCTCGAATAGGTTGAACCAGTCCTGTACGGGTCCGTCGTCCGCTGATCCGGTGTACTTGGGGATGTCGAGGTCAGCCGATGGTTCTGTCATGGTGCTGGTCGTTGTCCTTCTAGGCGATGATTCGGTAGTCAATGTATGGGCAGGGTGTCTTCTGTAGAACTGCGTCGATGCTGAGCGACTGATGAAGGGGCAGGCAGGTCTCCATCCTGTCGACTTGTGTGACGCTATGATGAATCGGAGACGTGGCCTGGCTCATACTCCGTGTTTATTCCATTTTCACTTCTTCCTTCTCGACCTCTACTACTAACTCCTAACTATCGCTACCTTCTTACGTTACATATATATATGCACCTGCAGCAATGTTTTTCAGTGTTCTGCTGTAACAATGCTTCAGAAACAGGCGGGAACTCTGGATTAGTGTCCACCGTGTAAATTTACAGGTGATTTTGCGGGTACATTTATAAAGTACATGTAGCTATAGTTCGTAGTATGCTCCATGTAAATTAACTGATACTTTTAATGTGCTGAACCAAATGGCAGCCGGTAATGTGATCTAGAGTCTGCAGCCTACATTTCCTTGGCGGAAAATCTTCGACTGCAGATCCAGCAATTTTCTCTCGTACACTGGGGCCACTTTAGATGCCAAGCGTGTTATGGTCGAGTTCAATGCTGTGTGCGGCGTGACCACCCTTGCTGCGCATGCGCGTCCCCTCCCCGTCTCTCTTTTCTCCTACACTCCCCCTTCTCTCGACTCGCACCATCGACGCAAGCAGCATCTGATAGCGAGTTCCTTGATAAAAAAAAAATGACTGCTAGCACTGCCCAACCGTTCACTGGCCACCCCGTATTAGGCACTGGATATTGACCTCCAAGGTAGTGCTGGTGATAGATTTCTCTTGTGCGTTGTTGAACAAAGAAAATGAGCAGAGTGCGCGTTATACTTAGTTAAAAATGTACTGAGGGTCTCTGCATTTAATAAGAGTCTTGTGTCTCTCACCCATTAGCAGTGATTGGCATGTTACAGAAAGAAACACCGGTCCATCACTGCGTGCTTAGCGCCTCGTCCCCAGGTTGATCTCCTGCGCAACGCCACGATGAGAGCCAGCGTCCACGGCGCCGCCTGTGTAAGCGTTAGCGCCCGCTGCTTCACACGTATGCATGGTTCCCTTTAGTGGGAGAGAGCAATTTTTCTTCCACCATCAGTTTGTCTATCGGCGCAGATCGCAGACTGCGCAGCTCGTAAGCAGGAGCCGTACATTAGGAATAAGCCCTGCATGCCTTACCAAATGCATCGCGTACCACGAGATTTTAAATATTTATTCCCCATCTGCAGCAGTTAACCTAAACAGCACTGCGCGCGCAATCAAAGCCACGCCACGTCAATGTATCTATATAACTCGGTGACAGCTAAGACATCATGTGCGAAGATGGCACGTGGCTAAGTTACTCAAGGACTCATGCAAATTCAACTTGCGATCAACCAGCTATAGTTCCCAAAGTGAGCAATTAAAGAAATGTAACAGCTATTATCACATCAGGTATTGCCTCTCACTCACATAATAGCCTGTCAAATGTGAGCAGCTTTAATACACCAACAGGTGCGTACGACGAATAAGGCATATATCCTTTGATTGCTGCACATCATTTACTTATAGGCTTTACCGCAACGCTTTCGCAATGCAGTGAAGCTTAATCATCTTTTGGTAATTGTCTTTTTGTCTGTTTGAAAAGGACTCGCCAAGATGCATACTTGGCCTGAGCAGTCGCAAATGCTTATTTTTGTTTGATGCACAAGTGGCCTGTGCATGCGTTCATTTCGTATCATGTAATGCTCTTCTGCTCACGCTGGCTTTACCGCAGTGCTTTTTCCATGCGGTGAAGCTTGATCATAGTTTGGTATTTGTCCTTTTGTTTGCCTGAAACGGACGTGCCAAGATGCATATTTGGCCTGAGCAGTCGCAAATGCTTATATTTGTTTGATGCACAAGTGGCTTGTGCATGCGTTCATTTCGTATCATGTAATGTTTTTTTGCTCACGCTGGCTTTACCGCAACGCTTTCGCAATGCAGTGAAGCTTAATCATCTTTTGGTAATTGTCTTTTTGTCTGTTTGAAAAGGACTCGCCAAGATGCATACTTGGCCTGAGCAGTCGCAAATGCTTATTTTTGTTTGATGCACAAGTGGCCTGTGCATGCGTTCATTTCGTATCATGTAATGCTCTTCTGCTCACGCTGGCTTTACCGCAGTGCTTTTTCCATGCGGTGAAGCTTGATCATAGTTTGGTATTTGTCCTTTTGTTTGCCTGAAACGGACGTGCCAAGATGCATATTTGGCCTGAGCAGTCGCAAATGCTTATATTTGTTTGATGCACAAGTGGCTTGTGCATGCGTTCATTTCGTATCATGTAATGTTTTTTTGCTCACGCTGGCTTTACCGCAATGCTTTCGCAATGCAGTGAAGCTTAATCATCTTTTGGTAATTGTCTTTTTGTCTGTTTGAAAAGGACTCGCCAAGATGCATACTTGGCCTGAGCAGTCGCAAATGCTTATATTTGTTTGATGCACAAGTGGCCTGTACATGCGTTCATTTCGTATCATGTAATGCTCTTCTGCTCACGCTGGCTTTACCGCAGTGCTTTTTCCATGCAGTGAAGCTTGATCATAGTTTGGTATTTGTCCTTTTGTTTGCCTGAAACGGACGTGCCAAGATGCATATTTGGCCTGAGCAGTCGCAAATGCTTATATTTGTTTGATGCACAAGTGGCTTGTGCATGCGTTCATTTCGTATCATGTAATGTTTTTTTGCTCACGCTGGCTTTACCGCAATGCTTTCGCAATGCAGTGAAGCTTAATCATCTTTTGGTAATTGTCTTTTTGTCTGTTTGAAAAGGACTCGCCAAGATGCATACTTGGCCTGAGCAGTCGCAAATGCTTATATTTGTTTGATGCACAAGTGGCCTGTACATGCGTTCATTTCGTATCATGTAATGCTCTTCTGCTCACGCTGGCTTTACCGCAGTGCTTTTTCCATGCAGTGAAGCTTGATCATAGTTTGGTATTTGTCCTTTTGTTTGCCTGAAACGGACGTGCCAAGATGCATATTTGGCCTGAGCAGTCGCAAATGCTTATATTTGTTTGATGCACAAGTGGCTTGTGCATGCGTTCATTTTGTATCATGTAATGTTCATTTTGTATCACGTTCATTTTCAAAGTATCTATCAAAATGCTGACAACGCTGTTTCACTGCCAGCAACCTTTGGCGTGTAAGAAAGGGAGCTAAATTTTCTCTCAGCCTGTAAACCAAGCAATTGCGGCTACTCGATGTGCGATAAATAAAAGACCAAAATTAAGAATGACCAGCTGATGTTGATAACAGGTGCTCATAGCAGCACTTTTTTGCTGTGCACTTGAATTCCTGTCTTATGTAATGTTATGGTCCGTGAGTACACAATGACACTACTACAACCAAGAAAAATTTTACTAACATTTATTTGTAAAATAACTGCTACAAAATAGAATTCTGATCCCCTTCTTAGTAGTTGCATAATTTAGCTAGAAGAAGACAGCATCATCCAACTTCCTGATGACTTGACAACAGGGTGAGTCCACAATGTACTGGACCTGTACAAGATGAAGAAAACAGATGAAAAAAACAACAGATAAATCAGAGTTTAAAAAATGGCACCTGAAACTTTCAACTTGCCCACCACAGCAGTGAAAAGACTCCTGTTGTCATACGTATTTTCTGCCTGTTGGTCCGCGGGCACAAGTGCCAGTCTTGTTTATTAATAGAAGCTGCTTAGCATCACTTCATTGCAAGACTTTTCTCTATCCGCCACCCGAGAACGCGCTCTGTACCGGTCAGGCTCCGCCTAGAGACTTGTGGCAGTGTGACCTTAATGTGGGCAATATATGCACAGACTTTGGTTGCTTAATTTGTAGCAAACTCATTGTGAGCAAATTTCATAGTTGCATTCATAAAATATTTGAATGTTATATTGTAATATAACACTAAAATGCTGAGGCTTTAGAGCATTACAAACTCAGCCTGCCTACATTAACAATCCCAGTGCCACAGGCATGCAAGAACTGCTTGCATAATCATGAATCAACTAAACCATTTTGATATATTGACAGGTTTTCAAAAATGACTATTTTTGAAAATTTTATGTTCATATTTTTCTCTTAAAGGGCAAGTTACTGTTGCTGAAAAGAAAAAAAAGCAAATCATATACAATATCTGATACTTTTTGTTTGCAGTTTACAGCTGCACATGGTAAAAGGCTGCATGCATGAGTATTTGCTGTGTGCCATTCATGGTAGTATTTCCGAAATCCTTATTCAATTGACATTTAGTGATCAGCCTATAAATTTTCTTGTTTTTTATTTTTTATTCCGTGCATTAGATATGAATATATTTTAGTTCAGGAAAATTTGCTCAACAAAGGGAAGTTTTCTACTTTTGGCAAAAAAACAAAACAAAGCAAGAACTAGTTCTAGAACTTTTATGAAAGAGACAGGTGTGAGGTTTGACGTGATGAAAAGTCAATAAAGAAGGAATGCCACAGAAAGGATTGCCTCAACAAAGGAATTTGGTTCGTTGGGGTAACATACATTTGGCAATGTTTTTATGTACTTCTAGTTAACGCTCCACCACTAGCTTACAACAAGGAAAAAAAATAAGGTGGCGCATGCAGAAAGTTAACTCATCACATAATGTGAAAATTTGACCCAGAACAAGAGAAGGAACAAAGACGAGTGCTCACCTCCAACAAGATTTATCTTGAAGAGCAAACATATATACTCTTGAAATGCAAAAAATAGACAAATCATTCAAAAAGCCCACAACTGCCATGCACGAAAACCTTACATCCTCAGCAAAGACAATTCGTTTTGACAAATCCCTAGAGACAGAGTGAGAGAAAGTACTGATGCAGTTCAGCTCTAGTCTACAAATCTTTTTCGCCACGACAATTTCTCTTGTTTTTTTTTCCCAATGATAATGGTGTCACACAAAAGTGGTTTGGAGCCACACCTGCTACAGTGCAAGGCCAAGAAACGATTGCGACCATTCTTGAGGTTACAAGGGTGTTTATTGCGGCACGTGTGGCTGCAAAATGATTTTGCGGGACATCATTATTGCTGGAAGAAAAAACAACAAATAAAATGACAAGAGAAATTATCGAGGCAAAGAGGATTTGTAGACTAGAGCTGAACTGCATCAGCACTATGTCTCGGGCTTTGTCAAATTGTCTTTTTTGAAAATGCAAGATATTTATTTGCGCATGGCAGTTGTGGGCGTCTTGAATGATTTGCCTGATTTTCACATTTCAGGAGTATATATGTGTTTGCTCTTCAAGATAAATCTTCTTGGAAGTGAGCACTCGTGTTTGTTCCTTCTCTTGTCCTGGGTCAAATTTTTGTGCTATGTGATCCGTTATGCATTACCAACATGCCTAACTTCATACTTTCGATCCCTGAAGTCAGTCCCTAAAGGGCCACTCACCAGGTCCCATAACAAACTGTGGAAGTTGTGTATCTAACGGAGAGCATTATACCGTAAAAAGTTTTTCAATCGGTTCATTACGAGCTGAGAAAACAGTTTCTTCTTTTTTTAACAGCAGGAAACAAGGATGAAAGGAGGCAAGCTCAAAACCCTTGCCACTCCCCCGTGTAGCATTCACAAGCCAAATCTCTTTCCTACCCTCTCCAGCATCCAACCAAGAGGTCACGTGCACATGACGTGCTCAAACAAGCCCAACCCTCGAGCGCGCGAGCGGTGTTTTTTTGTTGACCAGCATTGTATTGTGTCTACTGCCTGTTTTTGCGACATTGTTTGGAAACGCTGGCTTTGATGCGGTTGAAAAGATGAGCATAATGAGTGCTCGAATGCGCAGGACCATTAATTTCTTTTCCAGGACAGGAGTCTGCTTCATGCAGTAACCGCGGATACACAAACGCATGCGAAACGCCAGCACATTAGCTCGGCATCTCGTTGGAATTCACGGGGAAAAAATGCAAAAGACAAACGCATTCTTCTATTGCGTCTCAATATGTATCCCAAGTTTTATTAATCTCTTCAAGCAACAAATTACATTAACTACGCATGTCACGTTAAATAATTTCCGTCATGTCACGTGCCACTGTTGGCAGCGTCAGAGCACAGTCGTATACATATAGGACCAACGTCACTGCACTGCTGTGTATGTAGGGCGATTCATACTTGCACATCATAACCTCCTTCTCTGGGGGCGCGACCCAAAAAAAAGGGGGAGAAGCGTTCGTTTTGAAATTTGACCTATTTCCACGTCGCATAGAGTTGCAATGTTTGGCAGACGTGACCATAAACTCCCGATGTACGCATTGCACTTGTCAGCTCAAAATCGCCAAACCCGGTGAGTGGCCCTTTAAAGAAAAGCAAAAATTAGACGAGGAGACATGAAGAATGCTTAGAAATTTTGCCATATGTCTACACCAAAATGGAATGCTATTATTAATTAGAAGAATGTATCTTTTCCTTGGCAACCAGCAAACATGACTGAGAACAGACGAATACTTTTTTGTCCAAGTTAGCTGCTAAAGAGCCGAGACAAGCTCCGTGAAATCCTCTTGAACAACTTGCACAAGTAATGTCCCATACTACCCCACTATATTGTGGTTGCCGGCAGACACAATGTAACTTGTAAATACTATCTCTTGGCTGTACGCGAGCAGCCATGGAGTTTATGAGGGGAAAGTCTTCGATCATACCATTCTGTATGCATTGCAGCAAATGTTTGCGTAGCATAACTTGGTTAAGGTTCAAAGTTTCTCGTTTTCTGCCTGATGCTATATAATACATGTTGGCAATTGCAAACAAGCCACAGTCAAGTGTGTTGCACTGGTTTTGTGCCTTCATTGTTTGAATGGTTAATGTTGGCGATTGTAATTTTAGAATATGACAGATTTGCCTAACAGCGTCAGGAGGGGTATCTTGATCAATTGAATCATATATAAAGACTGTGTTTTTGTCCGCACCAACATTTGTTACTGTAAGCCAATGATTGGGGTTCTGAACATGCAAGATTTGAATGAAAGGGCCTTTGATTTGAGTGAATTGTAAACATCGGCCCAGTAAGACATCTTGAAAGCCGACACAAGTAGGATACTTTTTCTGAATTAAATACTGTGCGACATTGATTACGCTATCTGATATGGAGGTGCCCTGTACCAGAACATTTAAATCTGCATCTGAAAGAGAATACCGTTCGTAGACATTTAGCATGTCTACTTTAACAGTTGCAAGGCCTACCTTTTTTACTTGATTTGGGAAAAATTTACGCTTGACAGCTCTCACTTTTTTTGGCCGCCCCCTTCTTGCTTTAACCAAAGGTACCA
This sequence comes from Rhipicephalus microplus, assembly GCF_043290135.1. Taxonomy (NCBI): domain Eukaryota; kingdom Metazoa; phylum Arthropoda; class Arachnida; order Ixodida; family Ixodidae; genus Rhipicephalus; species Rhipicephalus microplus. Next base: position 23,822 of record NW_027464847.1, read on the forward strand.
CAAGTTTTGTACTGTTAGAATGCCCAAGATAACTTGTGGCAGTAGTTTGTGCTAATTGAGCTGGTGCAGCCTTTATGGCTGCTGAAGTTTGGTTACGAGGAAATGTGGTTAAATTTCTGAAGAAAGCCTCGCAGGACGAAAGTTTTTCCATTAACTCCTTCTCACCACAATTAGATAATACGTTAGCCACGGTTTTTGACATTTCGCAAAGACTCTTATAAGCATAAGTATACTTCTCTTGTGCAGTGTCAAGCTTCACACAGGGTGGTGACTGAATGCTGCTTGTTACCACTGGTGTGGCACTAGTGGTTGTGCAGCTGTCACTCAGGAAATGATCCTTGCACCACCTGTCTGGTATGCAAGCCTTGTCGAAAAGATCTTGCTTAGTAAAGTCACGCACTGCTAAAATATGTGCACAAGGCAGAGTGTACTGGTTATAAAAAGCACATGTGCAAGAAGCCAAGCACAATGAAACACTGTACTGTGATCTTGGTGAAACTACAACATAAGAATTAGGAGTGGAAGTTACTTGATAACTTACATTTTTAAACTTCTCATACTGCTCTAGTACTTTACTTGTAGCCTCAGAAGTGCAATTACGGGACAATTCTAGCTGAAATGGGTCATTGAAATCATTTATGTTTAGGTTCAGCTTCATTTCTTTAAGCTTAGAGAACTGTAGAGATAAAGAATCATTATCAATGTAACCTACCAATGCTTCTATTGCTTGAACCAAATGCATGCTTGAAGAGAGATAATTTTTAATCTTTTGATTGTGGCACTCAATGCGATTATTAGTATTATTACCAAATGTAGGAAGGGCTTGCCGATATGCATGTACCCACATTTCCTTACACAAGTGCCAGTTATGCATATAGTAAGAAATGAAATCTGTGCAAGTCATAGCTTGGAGGTTAGCAAGCTTATCGAAGTAGTCTTGCTCAGTGGGGGAATAAACTAAGCTTTTTAAGAGAGGAACCAACTGATCACGTTGCTGTCTAGCTTTTTCATTAACCTTTTGCTGGAAACAATGCAACACATGCCACGTACACAAAAGTATGTTAGAATTAGGAAGAATATTGGTTAAAATGCGCAGTTCATTGAGATCTTTATCAATCGTCACTACTTTGCAAGCAGACACAACAAATGGGTTGAAATCTACAAACTTTGTGAACATGGGCTCAACAATTTCAGTCGTCTCATTTCGTAAGAAGGCATAACACACAGGTCTCCCACGACCACGACCATCTTGAACTAATATAGAGTAAAGAATATAACCCTCAATATTCACTTTATACGTTCCATCAATAAATAGAATCTCTGGATACTTTTCCAAAATCTCACGCATGTGCGTTGTTTGAAGAAATATGAATTGCAGGTTATTATTTTGATTCATTTCATAGTGAATAACCCAGTTTGGATTATTTTTTAGCAAGGTCTCTACCTTCTCTAAAACCATTTCACCATGAGCCTGCTCATTGCGGATAGGAATAGAAAATCGTTGCTTGTAATTATTAATGTCCTTTGTAGTTAACTTCTTACCAGTTTTTTGCTCGACCAAGTTTTTAAAATCCTTTGCGCCAATATTACATTTAGCTAAGTCAAAGAATTCTTCTTTTTCTCCATGATTCAGGAGCCTCTTCTGAGGATACAAACCATAATATTCTGTGGGATGGTTATGCTTAGCTTGTAGTTTAGTTATCTTGTAGTGCAGAGTAGGCGATTTACATAGGCTTACCGATACTGTCATTTCACAGCCAGTACCATTGTAAGCTTGCTTTGGTCGCTTTCCTATCCCCCTGGGCTTTATTGTGCGACCGTGAATGCAGCTATATTTAATTTTAATATACTCGAAGTCCTTATCTTCTGATGTGAATGGACTTTTATTACTCTTATTTATCATGACTACATGCCTGCCCTCTCTGCACCACTCATCAAAGCTTTTCTTAAAAGAAGGAAAGTTATCAAATGTTGCATTTAAATAAACTTTGCTACCCCCACCATATAGTGTATTTACTGAGTTATTGAGGATGGTTGGGTTGGCACCAGTGTTTACACAAATAGCCTGGGCACCAAGGCTGACAGGCCTGCTTCTGGATGTCAAAGCAGCCTCACAATACTTGTACTGCACAGCTGCAGTGCACCCAGATTCCATAGGGTCACCAGCCTCTGTGCCAGGATCGCGCTCAATTCGCATGCAATCCCGAGTCAGTGCTGGTAGATGGCTTTTGCAGACAGAAACCTCGTTCACAGCGTCATTCGTGACAGATTCACAGTGAGTCGCGGAACAAACTGAGCAGTCTTTCAACTGCTTGCTAGGAACACGCTGCACCTTTTTAAAACTATCACGAATGACGTTGTGCGAGACACTGGCTCGTCCTTCAGGCTTTCTACCACAGACAGTGGAAGAAGCAGACTGAATCTGTTTCTGGCTCACAACTGCTGTCATAGGTGAAGTGGACCTGATGGACTTGGCAGCTGTCACAGCAAGAACTTTGCCTTCACTGTCTGCACACAGTTTAGAGCTCTGTTCTTGCTTGTGCAGTGCCGCAGCCTTCCGCCGGCTCTTCTTTGACTGCACCAGTTTCCACTCACTGTCGCCACACTGGCCGACAGCCTGTGGCACAGCTGCTTTTCCAGCACTGGCCTCCTCTTCCCCCACAGAAGAGCGCACAAGAGCACTCTCATGCTCCTGTGAGGCTCTCCTTATTTTCCTGTCACAAGTGGTGCTTGCACCTCGACTAGGGATCATTGGCTGAATAGGCCTCTCCCCAGTGTTTCCCTTGCATGGTACACTTGTGCCATGGAAAATGGGGGAAGGCAGGCTGTCCCAGGTCCACCAAGCCTTGCTTCCTTTGCAGCGAACGCGGACACCGCCAACGAGTGTAAAGCCAATACCATGAATGGTACTGGCCAGTTGGTCAGTGTCGTGTCTCTGCATGAGAGCACTGCTGGTTTTCCAGACAGGAGCTGGTGCAGCGGAAGGTCCACCTACTGCTGGAGAATATTGAACTGCATGCATACCAAGTGCTGGAAAATCGACTACCAAGTTGATGGAAAAGTGCTCCTGCCGAGCCCACCCACTCCATGCAGATGCCTTGGACTCCTTTTAGGACTGTTGGATGTGTCTCCTCTCTAGTTGGGTGGACAAGGCACAGGCCTCACGGTACAGGAAGTCTGCCAGCACCTTGTTGCCAAGCCGGCTGGGGTGGACACCATCCCTGCTCAGGAATCCAGGCCAGCTGTCCACAAGACTATCCATGATAGTGAAGCCCCTCTCCAGGCAAAGCTGTGCGAGTGCGGCATTCACATTCCTGTAGTGGTCATTCAAATGACAAACATCACACAACTGTTCTTCCCCTTGGCGGTACCGATTCTGCCCCCGAGGAAGAATGGCAGAAAAAGCTACATGCAACGTGGGATTGCTTTCGATGATTCCCTGAGCGAGCTGGCGATATTTGTCCATGCACATGTTGACACTGTCAACAGTGTTGTTCGTGCCAACATGTACAATGACAACATCAAAACTGGCCAGCTTGTCAGCAATCATTGAGAGCAAGTGCTCAATCCTTATTCCTCTGTGTGCGGCAACGCTAACAGACAAGCCACGGCGCGATGGGAAATACTGGTCGACGTATTTCACCATTGAATCGCCCGCTACTAACACACGCGTCATGTTGCGCACACTTTCAATTCAGAATTACACCATGAAAAAAAAAGAAACAAGAAAGTGAATATTTAGTCTAAAACACGGCTGTCAACTACGCAAATGCACTACGACACAGATACGAAGCACGTTAACACGGATGACCAAAGAAAGGGCCACGCACAGATACTGCTAAATCAGCCTATACGCGAAAAATCACAAAAATACGTATTGGGATGGATATAAACAACGTTAGTAAATATAAAATAGCAGCGAAAATAAGCGGTTGAGCTTAGATGAAGATGATGTTCGAGGCTTGCGAATATGTAGCAGAACAAGGCCTGTAGACAGCTCGCAGAAGCAGCAACCAGCCGTACTCCAGCAGCAGCAGCAGCAAGTGAGCGTCTGCTGGCCAGCTGAGCCACGTTCCGATTCGGTAAATTCGAACAACGCGCTAATTCGGAAACGACGTATGTCATGACAATTTTTGTGACGTCACTTCCGTGCGGCGCAGCAGCCAGTTTTGTGTGGGGATGGCTGGAGCGCCGCGCGGCGCAGCAGCCATTGCCAATTCTTTAAGCCTCTCTGGCTAAGCCTCTTTGGTTGAACGGTCAGCTGCTAGCCGCATTCGCAAAGAAGTGGTCGTCGACATGGCAAAGAGTGTGCTTCAAGATCCATTTCTGGCTCAAAATCTGCCGTGGAAGTACATCGACGATCTACTGATTATGGATCTGCTACAGCCGCAGCCGCGGAGGAACCTTCACGAGAACGGCGTGTTGGATATCGACGCCATCGATGGAACCACCTTCTATCGTAACTTCAGGTTCCACAAAGGCGATTTGGATGACTTGATCGCTGGCCTGCTCATTCCCGGCGAAGTGATGAGTGCGCAGCGCGTCCGAGTGTCAGATCGCGAGGCTTTGTGTATGACACTGCGGCGCCTCGCTTATCCAAATCGACTTTGTGACCTGGAGACGATATTCAACCGCCACAGCTCCGTGATCTCAAGCGTGGTGTCCAAAGTAATGTCTCACATCGAATATTATTTTGGACACCTGCTTGCAGATCTCACAGTCCATGGCTGGATGAACCTCCAGAACCTGCAACTGTTTTCACAGGTAAGCATGAAAGTCGATCGATTTTGTGCGAATATCACTTTTTTTTTTTTGTACGAAGCAAAGTTGTAACATGTCCAAAAACTGGCAGAATATCCATAGTAGCTGGCGTGAAAGTTGAAACGACAAAATATGCCACGTTTATTTCAATTACTGATTTCAATTTCGTTGCATTGCGAGTCTACTAAATTGGCGATTTTACGGCATAACACCAGGACGCTGCAGTAAAAACCTTGGTTCAGGCTGGTTAAATTCATTAAAATGCGTCTGTTCGTTCCTCGAAGTTTAAAATGTTCAGTTCGCGTCGCAGCGAGTTTAAAAGATATATTCGCACACGCTGAGAGAATACATCTGTACTACAATTTTGAGCTCAGACAAACATGGGCACATTCCAGCGATCACATTACATGTAAATGTGGCAGCTTGTGTTGTTTTTGCAGCCTGTTTATTCTTTTGCAACCCTGTTTCTACTGTGGAAGAAGACAATTACACACAAAAAAACAACAAACAACAGGTCAATGAGACCACAAGAATGCAGTGCAATGACCTCTTGTGCGAATTATTTCACCGGAAATCCTTGATAAAGTTGTTTGGATCCATCCATAACGGTATTCCGTGTGAGCCATGTATGTAATACAAATATTACCGCACCGGTAACACTTGTTTCAAGAACAAGAATGAAAGTAGAGCACCCATTATGTGAGATATTGGCATCAAACAGCTGTGACACTGAGAAAGGAAATATTATGCTAGCAGACTCATGTGGCAACACACTGAGGCTCATCGAGACTCTGGTCAAGCTGTGCATCTGTGTTGGTTGGTGTCAGCAATAAGTTGGCGAGTTTGATTTCAAGTGAATGCAGTGGAGAAAAAACTTACTCATTTTGAGTCCGAGGGGGAAATTTTGAGCGAGTCTGAATCGGAGCAAGTGCCCAGAGCAAAATATATCTTTCGAGTGAGTCTAAGCGAGCTCCAATACTCTGGCTGGCTTCTCATTCTACGTTTACCTTTATATTTGTTACTAAATTGCTACTGTGCATAATGTTTATGCTTTAGGTACTCCTAATTGTTGGCCTTCTAATGTGACATGAAACATCATTTGCATTTAGTGTCCTTTTAATTCAAGGAGCACAAGTCTAACTGTAAGTTAGGAGAGGCACGCATAATTCACCTTTCAATTATATTGCATATTGCAGTGCGTCTTTGTGAAATGTTAAGTGAAAATGTTTGTCAGTAATGGATTCAACACTGACGCACTGGGCACAGCTTGTTCTTGAGCACCAATCTCATGCTGTGTCTGCTTTTATCATTGAGTAAGCTATGAATATGAATGCTTCTAGTAAACTCATAAGTGTGCTTCACAAAAGCAGCAAGCATCATAAACAATAATTGCTACTGCTTTCTCACATATGGTTACTGCTAAAATAAAAAGACATCATTGTTATATTTGGCACTGTTTACCTTTTTGGAATATAGCCTGGTCCAAAAAGGGAAATGTCCATGTTTATGTATCAATCCCCCGTTACTGTAACTGCCACTGTGATGTGCACTCCTCGACTGCTAAGAACGTCATTTGTTATTTTGAGTTAGCTTATTCACTGCCTGGCATGAAATGATTCAACTTTTGATGCCCCTTAGAGTTTTGAAAGACAGAGTGAAACTCTGCTTTCTGTTATGGTAGGAGTAAAAAGCAAAGTGCCCTCTACTGCGGGTGGTGGAGACAGTAGCGTAAAACCAGTACAAGAACAGCTAGAAGGCAAGTGAAAATATTTCGTTTGGTCACGCTTGTTGTTTGTTCGTGTGTCTCGGCTGTCCATGTCAAGTAAAAGAGCAAGGACAATGTTTTTTACTAAGATTATATATGAAAACTGTACTTGTGCATAAATGCTATTGGCAGCTGCTTCATCTGTTCTTTTGTTATTCTTTTTAGGCCGTGCACCAGAAAGGTGCTCCACTGAAGAACTGCTGGGGCTTCATAGATGGCACGGCACGACGAATTTGTCGGCCGTCTAAGCTTCAGCAGGAGCACTACTCTGGGCACAAGCGCTTCCATTGCCAGAAATATCAGGCAGTTATGTGCGCCAATGGAATTATTTGCCAGCTAGATGGCCCATTCAGGGGACGGCGTCATGATGCTGGTAGGTGCTGCGAGTAAGGTTTTGCCTTTGCAGAAACTCTGCTTGTAGCTGTCAAATGACAAATTGTCATATCACAAACATACCTAGGTCATAGCTCATGCGCTAAGAACCTAGCTGAACAGTGAGCTTTTGGTGTAGTGTTATTGTTATTTTTCTAGGGCAGTATAATGTCAGCATATTGAAATCATATTTTTGACTTGCAGATGGCAGGCAGCTATCCTGTGAATAGATATGGCTAAGATCACTGTTAGTGCATGAGGAAGCCTCTGTGGCACAAGCACATAGAACACTGTTTCAGTTTTAGGACAGTTGCTGAAGGAAGCAACCGCAGTAGGTACGTAGCTGCGATTGCCACCACTCCCCATGCATTGAGAATAAATTACTAATAATATACCACTCACTTGAGTTAGTTCTGAGAAATATTTTTCAACAATATCGATGAATAGGTCTCCTCATCTAAAAGCCATCTTAATGTTTGACCGTGTGGCTGAGTACAACTCCTGGATTTTTTTTGTGTGTATGTGACCACTGCTTCACAGTCAGCTTAAAATAATTGCATTCATGTAATTAAATGTGATGCCACATGGTCAGTGACATTCCAAAGGGTGTTCATGCACACAGTTGCATGAAGTACAGATTGCTGAGAAAGAAGGCTACTTGATCTTGCATAATCTTTTTCAACCAATTCATCTGTATATATAGTGACTACCAAGATCTTTTTCAACCAATTCATCTGTAAATATAGTGACTATCAACACTGTAAGCCAAGATGCCATTCCAGCTACCAAAGTTTTCGTTTCACAGTACACCAAATTTTGCAATAGCATGAAACCAGACTTCTCCGCTGTGGAATACAGTTGGGAGGTGAATGTTCTGATTTCAACATTAACTCAACATTACAGGCCACATACAGGTACTATGTTTGCATCAGCATTCTTCACTCCACTTGCGCTCATTACTAGGAAACCATTGTTCATAATTCAAAAAGTTCTTTATTATTATTTTCTTATAGGGTTTATGGTAGTGCAGTTAAATATTCTGATGATTACAGTGCAAGCTAAACATTTCTTTGTTACATGCCATGCAAAAAAGTCACACGTAGTATTTTCACATCTGTCACACAATAATCTAATCAATTGCACTGTATACTGTTCCTTAAACGATCTGGTAAATTTAACTTGCCCAAATTGCTTCAAGATCCTACAATGTGAAAAATTACCTCCTTTCTTGGAGCTGGCTTCAAGGAGACTTTGTCACTTGCAGCCATGTGTAATGAACTTCCCAACTTTTAACGTTTTAGCTGAAATATTAGTTAGTTTGCTAGAAAGTTGTTAGATTAGCTTAAATGGCATATGGTGTCAAATGCAGGTATGCAGCATGTCTGGGGAGAAGACATGGTGTAGAGCCAGCATGGCATTCTCTGCCATTTTTTACAACCATGTTGCAACAAATGGACACAAAAAATACTGTCGACACTGAACCTTGTGTTAATGCTGTGCACTGACACTCATGCATCAGCCAAGTTCTGGCATAAGAAAACTTGTGACACCTTTTGTTTTGTTGCAGGCATACTGAAAGACACCAGGCTGTACGAGAACATTGTCAAGGTAGCCAGGGGTAACAAATATGTCATTTATGGAGACCCGGCCTACCCATTAAAGCCTCTGCTCCTGAAGCCTTATGGAGGTGCCCGCTTGCAGCCCTACCAGGCGCACTTCAACAAGTGCATGAGCACTGTACGGCAGGCTGTTGAGTGGGGCTTTGGTAAAGTGGCTGCAGACTTTGCATTTGTGGACTTCCACAAGAACTTGAAAGTGACGTGTCAGAGAGTGGGAAGGATGTACAAGGTCGCAACACTTCTCACCAACTGCCGCACCTGCCTGTACGACAGCCAGGTGTCTATGTACTTCGGCCTTGAGCCACCCTCACTCGGTGACTATTTAGTTCCTTTTAACTGATCAAATCTTATTCTTTCATTTTATTTGTTTTCAAATTACTGTATTAATATTTTTTTCTTTATACACAAGAACATTTGATTTGTGCAGAAAGTCTAGTGTCGAATGATGTTATGGTATTGTATTCAAGTGCGTGCCGTGATATGACCCTGATATATTGATATGTGGGGTTTCACGTCCCAAAACCACCATATGATTATGAGAGACGCCGTAGTGGAGGGCTCCAGAAGTGTCGACCACCTGGGGTTCTTTAACGTGCAACCAAATCTGAGCACATAGGCCTACAACAATTCCTCCTCCATCGGAAATGCAGCCGCCGTAACCGGGTTTCGATCCACGATTTGCGGCTCAGCAGCCGTGTACCTTAGCCTTTAGACCACCACTTTGGGGCGTGATATGACAGTGGAGGACATTGAAAAAAAACTGGAACTGGCGTGTAGAAGCAAACAGAATTAATAAATGAAATCCTACTTGGAGAAAACCACGGCTATAGTTCTGAAGCATGAGAAGAGAGGGAAGCAAATTAAACTGAAAAAAGAAGAACTTGAGGTGGGAAAGCAGCAAGCTGACAGGCCATTCATCTCAGTCATTGGGTTTTCTGATATGAGCCAAGGCATCTATTTTAGTCTACCAGAGACCTGAGCACCTGTTGTTCTTGGCTGTGGGTTGCTGGTGTGCTGCTGCTGCTGAGAAAACGTTCATGTACCCTTGGACTAGTGTAAGCAGTCGGGCTCTGTGCCAGAGCTCAGATTCTGCTGGAGTCCAACAGAAATCTATTGGCCGCGAGATTGAGCAAAGTCGTCGCCTGGTGCATTGCTCTGTGCGTCGTCTGCTAGCCACGTCATGCTTGTATGTATGTGCGCGTACGTCTTGGAAATTTTCAAAGTGTGGTTTGTCCAGTCATGTCAGTGCGAGTGTAACTGTTTTACCTATGCCTATAACGACGTACGAGAGCATTTTATTTTTCGAATGCTTATGCGTTGTAATAAGATCAGCGAGTGCAACTTTCCAAAGTGCCGTTTATTGTCGTTGTACCCTCCATTCACCAGAATGATTTCAGAGTGGTTGCCGCTTTCTGTTTCAAGCATATCACAAAGTGCTCTGGGCATCCTCCCAAACATGAGGACTATTAAATAGTGTATAAATGCAGTGTGTTACTAGAAAGACTCCGTAGCAAAAAAAAAAAAAAAGAGGCTCTAGGCCATACATTTGGGTGTTGTTGGTAGGTGTACAATTACAGCACTGCAGTTTATTGATCGTGCTAGGAGCCTTAGTTGTGTTTATTTGACCGTGGTATCGCTACATAGGAATATTACTACCACATAAGCAGTGACACATCGGTACTTAAACTGTACTCAAAACAGAGTTACCGCGTGCAACCGTGTGCTTAGATTTAAGAATGCTTTAAAGAAGCCAGGCATTGGAAATAATTCAGACGGCATGCCTTATATGTAATGTCGTGTAACATAACTGAAAATTTCATCATTGTTACATTGTCTTCAGTGTTTATGTGTCATTGTTAGTGACTGACTGAAGGCAGTAATAATTTTTGTAAAAAAAAAAAAACATGCTTGTCTCATTAATCAGGCTTTTGTTGTAGCACTGTCATGCACGTAATCAATCGATGAAAGCTTTCTGCTGAACTCCTATATAAGATTTTTATGTTATTACTCCTGCGAGAACATGTGCGTACATGTGGTAAATGCAGTATAGTGTCAGTTCCTGAGCCACTGAACGAAGCGCGGCTGCGAGTATTTGTATATGCGCCGTCGACCGCCTATCCACACTTGCGCGGGTGCGGTGCTGGCACCTATAGCCCGATCTTTGGGAGGTTGCCCGATATGACAAATCCTTGAGCCGCTAGACACCAATGGCTAAGGTACCCTTTATTGGCTGCTGTGCTTCGCTTTAGGCATCTTCTTCATAATCTACCTTGATGAGATCAGCTCCTGTGTCATCCCTTCTCTCTGCACATAACAGCATGTTAAAAACAAAGTAGTGCATAACTGTCTGACACTAGGCATGTAGCTTATGCCTTTCTTCATGACTTATCTTCAGATGAAGGGGTGATTATTTCTACACTGTTATCTTCTGTCTTTTTCGGTGTTATGTGTTCTGGTTTAAGTGCAGTCGTTCTCTAGCGGTGTCAGTTCTTCAAGGAGTGTTTAGAAGATGCCCCTGACATTCCAAAAACAACAAAACTTGCTTGTTGTGCCAATAGAACCTAACAGGTACTCATGTCTGCATTTTCCCATTAGTCTATTGTCGGATGCTCTGTTGAAGGCCGCGATTAAGTTTGGTGAACTACATGTGTGTGTGCGTATGCACATGACAAGGTAATCATGGTGGTGTTATCGGGTGGCTCCACTCCTAAAAATCTCCAACTTTTTTTATGAACCACGACTTAATGAAAATACGGGGATGAGAGCCAGACACCTTGCTATGTGGAAGGAGTGAAAGCAACTACCTGTAGCAGCACCCTCTGCCGATGCTCGTGCTCTAAACCCATTTTTATTTATTTGCAACACACCTTAAATGTATTTAGAGCAAAGTTTTATGCCCATTTTGCAAAATATGCAGATATATATATCCATTTTGATGCACATAGCTGGGCAATAATGGTCAAATATTTTGCAAAGATTGCTTGTGCTAAGTCTGTGAAATAGCGAGTGCCAAAAATGAGACACCCAATCAAAGTTACGCACCACGCAGAGTTTCACACCAATGGCACACTTAATTATGCTTGTTGAGTGCTTCTGATGGGACTTCGTACACGACTCTGAAGACTTCTGTTATGTCTGTTTCAGCATATCTTTCTTGCTCACGCATACCCAACACACATAAAAAGGCCCTTAAAATACTTTGTGCCTTTTAGGTTATGCATTTTTAGGATTTGTGGTTACATTGATGTATAATTTGATGGGATGTTTGCAGTTGCATAGATGTATATCTGTTTGGTGCTGAAAGATGTGTATACTTTATGCAGGTTTCTGCAGCTGTGTGAAAATGAAGGATTGTTCAGTATCTCACCCAGTGTCGATGTTTTGAAATAGCATACAGTAGTCTGGAGTAGAAAAATCATTGCCTAGGATAGAGACTCATTGCTCACTCAAAGTCGCAAAGTGTGCATGAAATTGTGACATAAACCTGGTGAAAAAAATATTTGGTTTTATTTTGTTTCACATATTTCATTACTAAAGTCACTACTCCGCTGGGGCACTCAAGGTTTCTAAAGCATCTTTGTAAAATTTCAGGTACAACAAGCATCACAGAATGTATCACATGAGACCACAAAATGAAAACTATTTTAGCCGAGCCAGACACGTTGATCTACAAAGTGAAAGCAAGAGGCAACAACTGAACAAGAGCCGGCTAAGCAATATAAATATACTTGAGTTTATTGTCTATCACATAATTAACCGACTAGATTTATTGAGAAGTAGCTCGGGGACATTCAAGATCTTAAGTACATGTAACAAATTTCAGGTACATCTAGTATCACAATAATATATCATGATAGCCCCTGCAATGAAGACACTTTCTGCACAGCCAAAAAATTTCATCTAGCTTTGGACCAAGCTGGGTATGCACAACACCTTAAAAGAAATAGCCAAATCACAATGCATTTCGCAGCTTGAATGCATGTCAACCACTACCATAAGAAAACAAATTATGAACAAACTTGGCACAATTTACCACCAGCATGGCCAGAAAATTTATATCTCAACAAAAATTGGAAACACCGTTGCAGTGGCTAATATTCATGGACACGTGCACCTCGACTACAACAGAGGCCGACGAAAGGCCAAAGCGGAGGCTTTGATTTGTTTTTTGCATGCTTGTTGATGTGACTGAGTATTGTAATATTGACAAGGGTCACAATTACACTGCCGTAAGAATAGACAGGTTTCAAAGCTGAAATTACATGCAGCATACGCATGGAACATTTGGAAATAGCAGATGAAGTAGTCAAATTGTTGCAGGAAAAAAACATGCACACGAGTGCAGAGTTGGTGTTTTGACAGTATATGTAGTGATTGCACAGGGTGTGATCAGTCAGGTCAATTCCTCTAATCTAAGCGAGCTTTCTCATTCTTTTTAGTGCAACATCATCTTCCCGGCAAGCGTAACTCCATCCGGGTACAAATCACGGAGCATTAGTTAAGGCGAAGTATATATGGTTTGAGCCTGGCGACACGAACGTCACTATCAGAAGCTCAAAAGTGGAAAGGGCCATCGTCGACCTTTGACAATAAGTATCGGCCACGATCCGTTAGTAACTGTGGAAGGGTGCTGTGGTGTAGAGTAACATCGGGGAGTAGAAAGTCCTCAACATCCGCTGCACAGCTGGTCGGCATTGCTTGCGCAATGGCATATCTTGCTGCATAATCTATCACAATGGCAACCCACCTGTAGCGAGAGAGGAAGACGGCACTGCGGCCAACGTGGTCGTGTCAAACTCGCTGCTTTATTCGATTGCCGAAGTGGAGCTGCTGCGGCTGCCACGCCAAAACCGCCAGGCGCGTGAGCTTGTTCTAATCCTCACGCAGCTCGAGCTAGCATCAGCTGCGCGAGAGGCGCAGCGCGGTGATCGAGAAATGCAACACAAGTGGGTGACAAGACATTGGCTGTCTGTTTTCCAGGGTGGCAGCAAGCACATGACGTTTACTGCAAAGCTCCATCGTGGTACCCAGCACATCCACCAAATGTTGCGGGAAGAGTGCAGAGGCACACGAGTGCATAGTTGGTATATTGACAATAATTTCAGCAGTTGTCCAGGGGGTTACGAGTCGCGTCATCTGCTTTCAATCTGAGCAAGCTTCTTCGTTCCCTATATTGCAACAATATTGCACTGGCCCTAAAAAATTAGGTATGCGAAGTTGTCTAATGCAAATCCGAAACAGCAATAAAAAAAACTATGCTAAAAGCACGATTCCCAAGGAAGCCTTGGACATTCTGGCAAAGCGGGCAGAGCCAGAAACGTGAGCTCGACCATCTTGTAGTTCCCCACTCACATCACCACAGAACGTGATATCCTCCCAAATAAAAACGAGACTACACACTTGATGGCCAGAGACATGCAGCGCTGACCATGGACATGCCTCTCGTACAATAAGGAACATACCTCATGCATAAGGATAGGATCACTAGCTATAATGAGAAAAACAAAAGCATATGTTAACACAAGAAGGATATTCCCACTGCTTAGTCCCAAAGAAAACAGCAGACAGGCCATTTTGTGGGGGTAGCTCTACATGAACAACTTCACTAATCCAGTCCGTCTAAGATGGATATATTCGAACAACCATCAGGACGACAAGTAAAATTCGTACCAGAAAGGACGTGCAACACTCTAACACATGTTGTAGGGTTGTAGTTATGTTGCCAGAATGCTTGCAGTTACTCTGGAGACCCTTTCATTGAGTTTGGCTACTGCTCTGCACATCTCAAACTTTCGCGTCTAAATGTGAGCAGTCCAGCAAGCTCACGAGGCGGCTTTGAGGCAAAGCTTTGACGTTTCCCCGTGCGAGACCAAGCCGATATTGCATGAAACCTTGATAGACATTCGATAAAGTTGTATCCATAATGAAAAAATTGGAAGCGCAAACCAACGAGACACAAGAGAAAAGACAAACAAGCCTGTTGTCCCGTTGGTTGGCACTTTCAATTTTTTCATTATGAATTATTACCAACTAGCCCGCCTGTCAACCCTTCTGAAAGTTGTATCCTTTGAACCCTAAAGTGAGAGAAAGAGGCAACATCTGAATCTCGAGCTTGTGCCCCATAGCTAGAATGTCTCAGCCTGAAATAAAATTAGGGAAACAACAAATTCAACAATGAAGAGGAGGCTGTAACTCAATGAAAGCATATATGCACCTACAGGCATCATATGAGGTCGGTTAGAAAAGTATCCAAACTTTGGTGGAACAGCAATAACGGGCATGATTGCAGCATTGTAAACCTAAACACCCTCCAAGTAGTCCCCTTGGGACTCTAGAGACTGCTCTTAGAGGTGCTGCCATTGCTGGGAGCATTCTACCACTGCTCCAGTCGCTCCCTCATTTTCCTTGCAATGAAAAACCAATGAGAGCACTGTGCATACCTCACTCAAACACTGCATCCCAGCGACTGACGAAATTGCCAGGCGGGAAAAATTCACACGCGCACACGAAGGTTCAAAATCGGCTAATGCAAGCGCGCTTGTTCGAAATTCATGAAGTGCTAGCAAAAAAAAAAAGGGGGGGGGGGGGGTCGGATACTTTTCTAACAGACCTCGTACATTTTTCACTGGCCTTATGTGAGACAGAGGGGCAATGTATTGGCAACAGCAAGTGGCAAACGGGAGGCGCTATCGGCAGAGCTTGTTGAACAGCTAACAGCAAAGCATCATCAAGAGCAGCTGTTGCAGTTTTGTACAACCATAAAATTGTTCATAAAATATGCATAAACCTCCATGCAACAAAGTACGAAACATCACCGATACAAATCATCGCATTGAAGGTTCTTCGCATAATAGTTGGTACTTCTATAGCGAAACCCTCTGCAGTGCTATTCAAGTGATTTTATGACTTCTGTATTAGATTACCACACTGCATTTTTTTCTACTTCAACTCTTTCCAAAATTTAGAAAAATGGAAATATTCCCCTTCAACTGTAGTGGCTGGTCTCTGTTGCACGGAAGACGACTTGACAAACGCTAAAACTACATGTTTTGACCACTGGCACTAGCAGATGTTTTAGTGTATTGCCTTCCTTTATCGATTTTTTTTTATAAAGCGCATGGACATTCAGGTGCTAAATAAAAATGAAACTTCACCCTTAATTTTCTCCACAAATAATTAATTTCCAACTGTGAAACATGGGGTTAGAGTTCTCAAGGTGCAGTTTGTCAACCTAAAACCAAGTCATCGTATCTCTTTAATGTTCATTCCAAGGAGCCATGACAAGCAATTTTCATAATCTGTATTAAAAAAGTTGGTCCTTTGCTGTTGACAAATGAGCTGGTGAAATTTCAGCACATTTGGCTGAACACTCAATTTATAATGAGGATTGTTATAAACACCCATGTGGCCGGGTAGCCTCACAACAGTACATGTGAACCATGACGTAATAAGACATTTGCTTTGTGAGCGTATCTACTCCGCCCAACAACTGTTTCATGGTCAGTTGGGGCACAATGGAGCTACCTCAACTTTTGTATGCCTTGGAATTGAAAAATTGAAGAATATGCACTGGCTAAAGTTCGGGAGAAGAGAGATCTCCTGCATGAAACACATGACGTCCCACACCCCATGGCAACATAACGGTAGCTGGCAGTGGGCGGAGTTTATAGCTGGAGACTTCTATAGCTCACTTAGCAATTAGATATTATTTTTTAATGTCTGTTTTTCATACATTTACAGGCACAATAGACGCTCTACAATTTTTAGTTGAGAATAGGAGTACGGAGGGTGACCTTGTCATGGCCCCGAATAAGTACATAGTTATGTCGGACTTAGTTACATGGAGGTTTAAACAGATACATCTACTTATTTATGAATGACTTTATGATTTGAAGCTGCGCTTCTTGATAGCTCCTGCTGTGCCTGCGCTCCTCAGCTAGCGCCTCTAGCTCACGCTCCCTTAGCTCGAATTGTGCCTCCTGCTCCGCCTGCCTCTGTTGAAGCTCCATTTCTCTCAGCTTCATTTTCTCCTCATGGCGCTTTATCTCGAACCGGAGGCGGTCCTGTTCAAATTGGAGGCGGCCTTGTTCAAGTTGGAGGCGGTGGTTCTCGATTGCAGTGTCCCGATCACAGCGGGCCTGAATGAGGGCATATGTTGCCTCAGCGTACCGCTGTGGACCTGCACAAATTTACAAGGAACAGTTAACTGTCTTAGGTTCAAATGAATGAGCAAGTGCAACAGTTTACAAAGCACCATGATATTCTACTAAGCACACATGGTTCTTTTTAACACAGTAGACTCTCAGTAAACTGAAATCAATTAAAGTGAATTGTTGCTTAATTTAAACAACTTCATTCAACACGGTTGCTTTCGTACTTAGATTCTCCACTTTTTTTTTTATCTCGGAGCTACTGTTAAATGAAAAACATTTTTTAGTCTCTTCACATTCCATTTAACGAGGGTCTACTGTACAATACTATTCCAAAACACTAGAATTATTAAACACAGGCAGGTAAATACTGTAATAATAGTCAAGGTGCCTCTGTACACACAAAATTGCTTGCAACAAAATGTTGCGATTACTTAAAAAAGTATTGGGAGAAATGTTATAAGTTGTTTCTATGCATCAAATGAAAGGTCAAGCCCTCAAAACCAAGAAAGTTCACTTATACACTTGACTACACTTTAAAAAGCAAATGCAACACGTTTTTACAAAGCTGGTTCTGTTTCATATACTGTATACTGACGTCAAGACACACTGTAGCCACATGAGTTGGCGACATGCTCACGCTAGATATGGTGATATGGTGACATTACACGGACCTTCCATCATCTATTCATATACACATATGGGTCAAAGAAGGACCAAGTATTGTTCTGGCTGGCATCCAGTTGTTGCACACTTGTTGTAGCACCCAATAGTGAACGAATCTATGGAACTTGTATCTATTGCGGCCTGTTTTGCTACGGAAAGTTTATACAGGGCAAAATGTTGCTTTCATGACAACAAATCACAATAAAATTATTTCCTTGCCTTGTGATCAATTTAGACGATGTTGGAATGCACACACAATGACAGAAGCCATGTTTTACTTTGCTCGATTGAAAGGTATGATGAACTACTGCAATCTAACAGCGAGGAGAAGTGACAGGAAAAGCAACATGTAAGCAGCAATTTCGTATGCTTTGGTATCTGACATCACATGTGTTCATTTGGGTGTGTGAAGTCACCAGAATTGATACTGTAGCCTGACGTCATGCATGTACCATTCAAGTCTTAGCAGCACTTCCGGACCTTTATATTCGCTCAGAGACGTGTCTGTACACAGGAGATTTGTATAAGAGAGTAAACCCAGCTTTGAAAATCGGTGTTGGTGCACTTAAAACTGCCTACATGCATACCTCTGATTGGAGTGGCTCGGGGGCGCACTGGTGTTGAAGTGCGAGTCGCAGCAGTCAAAGGTGAGCATGGGCTACTTTGAGCCCTGCGCTGCTGCGAATCAACTGGCAACTCTGAAAGGGCAATCAGTAACTGAGTCATGCGAATTTGTGCAATACATTTCAACCCCCCCCCCCCCCCTTTTTTTTTAACTGGCTGATTCTGTCCGATTTCTGATACAGTAAAAGCTCGTTAAGTCAGGACAGGACCACAAAACCACAACACAGGACCACAAAAATGTTTTAGTTATTTAATCTTGAATTATCAATAGTATCAAGAAAATGAAGAAATGCCTCTTATACCCCTATCACACCTGGCAATATAAGTGCACTTCGAGCGAGTACACTTAGCTGCGTTGTCACACGAGCAAGTTTAGTGTCACTCGCCGCAAAGTACACTTGCTGGCAAGCGCGTTCCCTAACCTCACTTCGCTTTGACCAAGTTTGTAGCCTCGGTCCCAGTGGCTTGCACAGAAATACGCTGTTGCCTAAAGCGGTCCTCGTACTATTTTTGAACTATTGTTTTCATTGTAAGGAATTCTGCTATATACTGAAACAAGTCATAAATCAACAACTCTCGCTACTCTCTCTCTCAGGCAGTTTGCGGCCACATCCGCTGTGGGGATGCGGGCCCTCATGCTTGGTGGGCTTCGCGGAACATTCATATTACCCACGTTGAAACCAAATGTAACCGAATCAACAGGTTTGATGGCAATAAACTATACAAATACTGGCCGGGGCTAGCAAGAACTCCCGAGTCATCCAATTTTCTTAATAATTCACTGAGGTCAAATTAACGAGCTTGTTCTGTATTACTCATAAAGCTGCATGGACTTGTGCTAAAAAATCATGCACAAATTTCCAAAAATTAATCTTAAAACAAAGATGACCTACTCTATGTCTATGGCTCTTTAAAGTTAATGCAGAGGCTCTCTGGCTACACACATTATATATTTTCTGGCAGCAGAGCAAAGGTGATGACATTTTTATTAACAATTGAGATCTGGAATATTTACTAGAATAGTTCCATGGTCTCCTAGTGCAGCAAATGCTTCATATCAATCGTAATATGCAACACTTCACTGCACTAAAAAGTAGCACCTTTTATTGCCACCTTGACTTCACTGCAAGTTCACATCATTGCAACCGAGTGGAAGATGATTACGTGTGCTCAAACATTTCTCACAGTGAGAGTGGCCACATGTCCCTGAGAGTGTGGATCTATTGAAGGTCACAACAGCACCCAGACAATGGCACACCTAAGCACATGCCACGTCATAAATTTGCCTAACATAAAAGGACACATGAGGCACCAGTTTGCCCATGTCTCCTTTCCTGGCCAAGACTAAAGATGCGATAAAGCCATATACTCGGAGATTTTAGGGGACAGAGAAATAAGCTTTCCCAAAGAAAGATTTACTACACAATTAAAGTGCTTTTTTTTTACTCTTGCCTTCAATTGCAAGCATCTTCATTTACAATTGCGTACCTGCATTTTGAATGATACTCTTGTTTTCTACTAGGCAAAATACAAGATACACTGATATGACCAAGCTTTCTTTTTTTTTTTTACACACCTTGCAGAGGCACACGAGTGTTGGCCACCCGTCTGGTTTCACCAGTGTGGGAATCAGGGGGGCTCCCATGCACACTTGCATTGCCTGGTAGTCCAAGAGATCACAAGTAAACAAGTTCAGAAGGAGGCTGCTACTTGAGTCTAATGCACATAAACCAGACTTATTCTCAGGGAGACAAAGAAAAGATAGAAAAGCAGCAAGGGCAACTAAAAGAAGTGGATCCATGATGAAACTATGCAACTAGTTTTTGAACATACTGAAACTACTTACACTTATTAGGTACTTATTCTCTTATTAATTTATTATTGCATAGGACAAAAATATTGTACTGAAAAACAAAACAATGTCCTTCGCTGAGCTCATATTAATTTAATTAAGGACTTGGTGCAAATGTTAGCAACAGCTAAAATCTGACCCTGTATTTCTTTTATAGCACAAAATAGAATTTTTCAGGCCATCTTGAATGATTTCCTAGACTCAATAGCTGCACCTAAAGTTGCTTTTGTTGATGTTGAAAGCACTAATGACGAAAATCATTTGAGTCTGTAGGCATGCACCAACAAAACTAGGGATTACAAACCTGCAGCAGCAACATCTGAAGGGCTAGATGTTGGGGTTTGAGCCCGACTGGGTGCAGCAGTTGCGATGCGGTCAGGTGCGGGGCATGAGGCCGTCGGGTTGTCTTCTAGTTCTGTACATCACAAGTGAACCAACATAAGAGCTGTGCTGTGTGCTTTGAGCTTGAACCCTGCTTTCCTTTCCAATACACATCGGCAATAACTCCTCTCATGCAGCAGCTCTTTTGATGAGAAATACAGGCTCTTCCTAGTGCCTTATTTACATGCTAGAGGCTAGGGCTCAATAGTGCCAGTGCAATTACTTGAAAAACCTCATTTTCTATGATCTCCCAGGTATAACATGGACCAAAAAAATGACAAACAACACAGGGTGATGCACAAGCTATCAACCAGCCCCTATTGCCGCCTTAGTAGCTTCAAAACCCACTGCAAGGCTAAAAATGACAGGTAGGAGACAAGAGAAAAATAATGGAAAGTAATTTCGGGCCATGTTGAGAGGCTCACCTGACTGGAAATGACTATTTAGGACTATTTTAAGGGGTCCATGGTGTTGCCATTTCTTCCGTGTGTTCGTGTACGTGCATTTTCCAGTCTTAAAATGAATTGACACCAACTATCCCAATAATGCGTGCTACAGCATCCACTAGTTTATGCAACAGTGTATTCAGCACGTGTGTAATGAAAAACTTTTAGTGTTTCTCAGTGTATTTTCACTCACCACAGTCAGGCAGATCCATGTGAATCTGTATGTTCTCCGGCTCATACAGTGAATTAAGAAGTGTCTGCGCCTGTGACGTGCTTGCATCGTCTGCTGGTCAGGAAGAAAACATAAATTTTTATTAAGCTCTACTTAATATAGCCAGCAGAAATTTGATTTGTTATAACATAAGGGCTCTAAACCAAGGAACAAGAAACAAAAGAGAGGGAATACAAGTACTTATAGATAATGAGTAGGTTACACATAAATAAGAATAATTATAGAAAAATGGAGAACCATGTTAAAAAAACATCTACAAACTCCAGCTAGACAATTATTTCAGGTACACTTCAAATAGTCTATTTCAGCCTTGTGCAAAGCTGTTGAAGGCAAAAGTGTCACCTAATTCCTTGAAAAAAAAAAAATTGTCACATTCACATGTTGCTCGATCCTCAGCCCAACAATCTGTCTGACATTGAATCCCACAAGTTCTTCTAATCTTTGCTAGACACTAAATGGCATATCACAGCCTTCTTTGGTGAGACAGCTATTCCTCAACCTTTGGCAGAATAGTTCAAGCTCTGACGTAGTAAAATGTTATGTAACTGGTGAAATGATTATGTAACAAAGAAAACAATTGCATATTCATAAGAATTTCATATCTACTGCAGGATGAAGGCTTGCAGGAAGATATTCCAATTTGCCCATGTTGTGCAAGCAGACTGCATGTCATGTCTATAGCATTGTCAATTTCGCCACTTGATATAACTCATGTTCAAGGTTCTCTGCACGACTCTTTTCTGAGCATGTGTGTGTTTGTGAGTAGACATATCATTTTGCACATGTGATCCTTTTTTACATCACGGTAATCACCTGACACCAGAAGTAGCAAGTTAGGCAACCAAGCAAACATTTCCGGGAATCTTATTAATCATTGCTATACTTTTGTCTCCACCTATCTGGTAAAATATACCACAGTGCCACACAGGTAGCACCTAAGTCATACAACAGGCCGCAAAGTGTGCTGCAAGCATGGCTGCTGCCTTCAGATTTCACACAGAAAACTTCCAGAGGTTGTGCCTGCTATGATCGTGCAGAAAGCAAACGTTTACAAATATTTGTCCAGTTTGTTATACTCTCTTCTTAACTTACTCAACCGGTGAAGCACTGTGGTATCATGCAATTGATCAAATGACACCACCTGTAAATTCAACGCAGGCCAAGTGTACGGCTCACTATCAGTTAAGTACGAGTAAGAATTGCGAAATCAGCACATTTCTTACCAGGCTCAACACCGTCCCCCGCTGTGAACTCCGCGTAGGCCGCCAGGGCATCTTCTTCCCTGTTGTCGACGCGACGTTTCGCTGGCGGGCGGGCGACCGAGTTTCTTGAGGCTTTTTTTTTAATTCCGTCGCGTTCGGCGAGCTGTCGTGCGGTTGACGGCGGTGGCGTGTAGCCGCACTCGCGCGCTATGTCAGCCGCTTGCTGCAGCAGGTCCTCCAGCTCGGACTGCTCCTCTTCTGTACCGGAGCTATTGCGGAGCCAGTAATCACAATTTTTGTCAATGGGAAAGAACAGTACATAACAAAGTTCAATACGACACGCACTTACCTCTTAATTTTCTTCTTCTGGTCTCGCAAAAAACGCAGGAGGATTAGGTTAAGCCTTTCCCTGACACTGCGAATGTTGAAGTACCTGCCGAGCACCTCGGAGAGCCGATCGGCTATCTTCAGCCACCTCGCAGGGTCAAGGAAAGGATTTACATACAATACCTCCTTTACCAGAGCGATGTCATCACTGAGACTGAATCGCTTGCGCCCAGACATCGATTCCGCTGATGACTGCAGAGCTACAAGACAACGTGTTCGCCGTTGGCGCTTCTGCTTCGGCTTGGCTTGACTCGGTGGCTTGCTCCGGGCCGTGAACGTAAAGCCTATCCGGCGAGTAGTTTCCGTTACGTAAAGGTTCACGTTCCGTAAAGACTCGCGCATGCGCAGATTCTATCCGGTATCCGGTAACACGGTAACGTAAAGAAGTATACGTACAAACTAAAACTCCCTATTGTCACTGTGGTGCCGCAGAGTCCACTGATGCTCACAGAAGCGAGCGTCCCTTTTAAAGCATGAAAGCCAGCGGGTCCGGGATGTGCTGGTAACTTCACGGTGCGTGAAGAAGATGCGCTGAAGCCATACTCCACGTGTGGCAGCCGCCGCAGAAGATTGTCATCCAAGATTGCGCCTAGGACGTCGTTTGGCAGAAGCGAAGGTGATGCAGGTTGGCAGCTCTCATTTGCCGTGAAAGTTTCAGCAGCGCTGATCCAAAAGCACCCAGCTAGAGCAAGCGAGCATCTCTTTTAAAGCATGAAAGCCAGCGGGTCCGGGATGGGCTGGTGACAACACGGTGCGTGAAGAAGATGCGCTGTAGCTATACTCCACGTGTGGCAGCCACCGCAGAAGATTGTCATCCAAGATTGCGCCTAGGACGTCGTTTGGCAGAAGCGAAGGTGATGCTGGCTGGCAGCTTCCGTTTGCCGTGAAAGTTTCAGCACCGCTGATCCAAAAGCACCCAGCTAGAGCCTGTACAAGGAACGGGAAGTCGGTGACATTGTCACGGTGGTGCCGCCAAGTCCACTGTCCCTTAACACCTCTAAATGCAAGTTAATCTTGTTCACTCGAACGCATACCAATTCAGCATTTCACTATAGGATTAATGACGCCGTTCTGTCAGCTACTCCATCTTACAAATATTTAGGCATTGACCTTACATCGGATCTATCCTGGACTACGCATATAGCAGCTGTCTCATCGAAAGCCTCTCGATTTCTCGGATATCTCCACAGAAACTTGCGCAACGCTCCTTCTAACGTACGCACATTCTCATATATTACTTATGTTCACCCACAGCTAGAGTGTGCATCATCCACATGTTCACCATATCAAGATTACCTGGTACGTATATTGGAAGCCGTCTAGAATAGGGCAGCAAGATTCATCTCCGGAAATGACGACTGTCATTCAAGCATTACCCTAATAAAACAAGACCTTGCGTTTCAGTCACTAAAAATATGCCGCAACATTCCTCTTTTATGTCTGTTTCATAGGTACATTTATGGTAACGATATTCACTGTTTGCCACTTTGTTCTCTTGCGTGCACTTCCCAGTGCATTCACAGTGCACGTAGTTTTATGCGCGTTCATGGTCACACGCAGGCATTTAACTGATCATCACTACCTCGAACCATTGCATATTGGAACAGTCTTCCGGATCATGTTGTATCCATTTGTAACCGTGAAATTTTTCGTAATAACCTGATTTTGATGCACTCTAATATTGTATAACGTTGATGCACCTTGATTTTTGTAATCCTTTATGAATATTTTTTTCTTCGTCTGCTTTTCTTCTTTATTGTTATTTCGTTTGTATACTGATGCCCCCTTACTATATGCCCTTCAGTGGGCCTGTAAAGTATTTTGAATAAATAAATATGTATGTGGGAGGTAGTGGCCAGATACTGCACCAGGGTGACCAATCCTTCTCTGTTGCTACCTACCCCCCCCCCCCACCCACCCCTTAGCTCGGGTCCGTGGTGTCGTTACACACCAAACGCCTGCTTACCCAGACGCCCCAGCGGATGCTCGTTGAAGTACGACAACAAAAAAACCACAATTATTCCCTTTCAACATCATACACAGCAACAGATGACCAGCCCGCAACAAACCGCCCTGCAGCCCGTGAACTTCCGTAGGTACCCAGGTATTGCGGGGGAGGGCGACAACGGTGGAAGGTACATCACATGAACACTATGTATAAAGGAAAGACTGCAGGCATGAATGGAGGATGAGAAGGTGCTGGGGGAACTATGATGATGATGTGTGGGGTTTAACGTCATAAGACCACCATATGATTATGAGAGATGCCATAGTGGAGGGCTCCGGAAATTTCGACCACCTAGGGTTCCTCAACGTGCACCCAAATCTGAGCACACGGGCCTACAACATTTCCGTCTTAATCGGAAATGCAGCCGCCGCAGCCGAGATTCGATCCCGCGACCTGCGGGTCAGCAGCCGACTAGTGCTGGGGAAACTGCAGAATGTGTTTCGAAAACACAGAAGGTTGGAAGACAATCTGTTCTCACCGACGCAGTGCATAGAAATAGGAGAAAAGGAACACAGGCCCCTGTAATATCAAGGGAGCTTATGATAGCGTTCTTCGAAAGGACCTGTGGGGAATACTGGACACACTACGGGTGGAAGATGGAGTCAGTATTCTGTTAAAGTATATCTATAAAAGTAACAAGGTAGTGATAAAGTCAGTCACTGCGTCAATCAGCTGCACGATTACGTATCCTATTGGGCCCATACTCTGTCATCGAGCCCGTGGCAGCCGTAGTGGTAGTAGGCATACTGTCCCCTCACACATGCCACGCGATTCGCTCGTTGTGGTTGCTCTAAACCCTCGTGGACGTCCTCTAGTAGCGCTGTCATCCTGCTCACACCTATATCGCCACAACGTGTCCACAGCTATGCTCTAAAAAACGCGCCATGCAACGTGTGCCTTCGAGCACGGCAGCCTGCATCCGGCACGCGCGGCGGTGTTTTTGCCCACGGAACACCTATACACTACGTTTCTCCAACCGTTCCGTTCGGCGCGCGCACCATTGAAAAATTGTATCTGGAGAAGTTCTGCCATACGCCGCGACGCGGCCCTCTTCTCCAATGCTTTTAAGCAGGAAATTGCCAAGGAAAGGATCTGTGATAATACTCGGAGTAGTTCTCTACTGTTTGAGGCAATGACGGGAGTACTGCGAACCAAGACATATCGGGCCAAATACGAAGGGGTAGACACAGTATGCAGCACGTGTGGAGAGGAATAAGAAACTGCCGAACATTTGATAACGTTCTGTAAAGGGCTTCGCACTATAGTTCAGGATGATGGCGCAGACATTTTCAAAGCACTGGGGTTCAGGGAGGGCAAAATAGACTTTAAGCGGGTAGAAATAACTAGAAGGAGGTTATATGATTGGTGGCTAAAGTCAAGGCACGAGTGAAAATGTAACGCTTCACTGCAAAGTACGAATCCTCAACTTCACTTTTTAAAAGGAAAAAAAAATATAGTTTTTGGTTCATTAAGTATTACGGCTAGGTGGCGATAGCCGCCACCAAATCTAAAGGGTGGGTGGGAGGGTCCGTTTGTTTGTCCGTCCGTCCGTCCGTCCGTCCGTCCGTCCGTCCGTCCGTCCGTCCGTCCGTCCGTACATCCATCCATCCATCCATCCATCCATCCATCCATCCATCCATCCATCCATCCATCCATCGATCCATCCATCCATCCATCCATCCATCCATCCATCGCGTAGACAAGGTATGCAGTGCGTGTGGAGAGGAAGAAGAAACTGCTGAACACTTGATACTGTTTTGTAAAGGGCATCGCCCTATAGTTCAAGATAATGGCACAGTTTTTCAAAGCACTGAAGTTTAGGGACAGTGGGGGCAAAATAGACTTTAATCGGGTAGAATTAACTAGAAGGAGGTTATCTGATTGGTGGCTAAAGTCAGGGTGCTAGGCTAGAAGGGGACGAAGCTGCTGAATATATAAGAACAAGGGTGACAGAAAAATTTCAACAAAGAAGCGCTTTATGTACCACAATAGACAAGGATGAATCAAGTGGCGCAATGGCTCCATTTTCACAACAAGAGTGGGAAAGGGCTGAGAAAAGGGTTCCTAGTAGTACATCAACAGGCCCAGAAGGGATTCCAATTATGCTGATAAACACATTAGGTCCGAAGTATAAGCAGGCTTTGAGAGAGGCAGTGAGCAAAATAATAATCGATGGAGAAGTTCCCGATGAATAGAAACTTAGCACGAGTGAAAATAAACCCTTCACTGCAAAGTACGAATCCTCAACCTCACTATTTAGGGGAAACAAAAGAAATCTAGTTTTTGGTTCATTAAGTATTACGGCTTGGTGGCGCTAGCCACCGCCCGATCTAAATGGTACAGCCATATCCATTCATACAGATGGATGGAAAGGCGTGGTTTACAGATGGTCTCCCCCCTCTAGAGCTTCGCCCACTTATCATTCATTCCGTGGATATGGCATAATTTATTTTTACATTGCATAGTCACTTTGAAGTTGTAAAGTGCCAACTTAAATCGCTGCTTTTGTTAATTAAGCCTTTGCAGCATGGCAATCACGTTATACCCTGTGTACCCAGCGCATCGACATCTGAGGAAGCTACATTGAGGAATTGAAGTACTCTCTGCAGATCAGATCGATAGCTTTCAAGAGCGGAGCCGTTTTTAAGCCAGCTGTGATCGTTCTTTTGTCAGCAACAGGTAGGTATTCACTACGGGAATCGGGCAAGCCCTCCCACTACCAAATACAGCACCGTACTTAAACATTGTTTAAACGAAAACTTATCAGCAAAGTGACAAGGTTCAAACAAAAATTGTTCCGCGAAGCACGTGAAATGTCACTGAAAGAAATAAAGAGATCAAGAAACAAAAAATAGAGTGGGAATACAGAAAACAGGAGAGGGAGAAGATATGAAAGAGAAAATAGAGAAAAAAAGAAAGGAAAAGAAAATAAAATGAGAAAATTGAGAAATAAATGCGAAAATGAGAAAGTTGTAAGGGAATAATGGCAAAAATAAAGAAATATAGGAAGAGAAAAAGGTAGAAAAAGACAATTAAAAGAAATGACAGAAAGGGGAAGAAATTGAGATGCAGAGATTGACAGGAAGAAAGAAAAGCGATAAGGAGAAACAAAAAAGAAAAGAAGATAGCTTTAGAAAGAGAAAGAGAGAAATCAAGGGAATAACGACAAGTCATTGAAGATTTTATCTTATCGAAAAACTTCGGCAAACCAAGGTACGTATTTTTCATCTAGCTCTTGAATTCAGTTGTTTGATTTAGCCTTTTGCTCAACGTCTGTGTTTACCTAATTGAACTGTGAAGTCCTCGACACTTCTATTGGAAGCAATCACCCAATCGCTGTCACCAAGGTATCTCCCAAATAACTACCCTTCATCAACACTAGACCCTGTCGCTAGTTGCTACAGTGTGCCAACTGGAGTACGCTTATGGAAAATGATGAGCTAGAAATTGTGGAGACGTCTATAAATAGCGCAGTCCCATCCGAAAAAATTTGAGCAGCTAAGGAAGTTCAGAAGTCTTACGCAATGCATTTACGTACAAATGCTGACATCCAGACATCAATATAAGAGCAAGAGACATACAGAATGAACACTTTTACAACGTTTCTAGTTCAGCCAACTACCGTATTTACTCGCGTAATGGACCCGCTCGCATATTGAACCCCCCCCCCCCCCCACACCTTGTTCCTTGAAGAAAGAAAAAAGAAAAAAAACCGTTGACCTATCTGTATATTTTGGTATGATAGCTAGTGCCGTTAGCGATTGAAACAATGTTAAGTCAAACCAATATATCGCAAAGTAACAGCGAAATAAAAGTAAAAAAGTTTCGCTATCATGCCAAACAGTCGCTATCAGCGCGAGCGCGGACGACGTAAGTAAAAAAGTTTGAAAGTCGCGCCTTTTATGGCAAAGCGCCATCTGTCAAATGCAGGAAAAACCTTTTTTGCTGATAGCGCCACGAAAGCACAGTGGCACAAAAACAAAGGGCGTGGCCACCAAAAGGACGGGCGCATGGCAACCACACCACACTGCGTGGATGGCGCCTTGTGCACCTGCAATGTCTACCGCAACAATTGTGCGCCGCCATCCAAAGCTGCGTTTCTGTGTTCTGTTGTTTGGTTTGTCGTTGTGAAATTAAGACACCTGCCGCGCCAGGCGCGTTCGGCCGATAACGCAAGCTAACAGGTTACCAACAGCTTGCGCAGGAGCGTTGGAACCGAGCGGCTGGACGACACTCGGCATCGATCCTTGCGTTTTCGTTACGGGAGAAAACACACACAAAAAAATGTTTTGTCGCGCATTTCGCGGGCCAGAACAAGCAAAGCCGTTGCGCGAAGTTTTCGCTGTTATAATTCCCGTGACATCTTTCTCCCGCGTAATGACCCCCCCCCCCCCCCAATTGGTGTACACTTTTCTGAAAAAAAAAAAGGTGGGTTCATTACGCGAGTAAACACGTCATTCTGATGCATTCCTGAAACGAAGACTGCCGAAAAACAGAGGCTACCCACCCCAAGTTTTTCTCACGAAGCTTGCAATAGCCCGCTCACACTGCATAAACTATGGAGCACTCTTGAATGATTTAAAAAAAAACAGCGCTGGCCCCGTATTTATTTTTTAATGCTGGCACACTTATCACTACATCAACAAAGGCCCTTGATTTTTTTTTCAGAATATGGAAATCCGGGGAGATGTCACAATGGGAAAATGCATTAATAGTTTTATTCCTAAAGTCTGGTAAAGCCACTACGACTCTCAGTAGCTATAAGACCAACGGCTCTGCCAAATCACTTGGCGAAATCGTACGAAATCATGGTAAACGTGAGGTTGTTTTTTATACTTGAATCAAGGTACCCAGCTCAGTCTTGCAGCTCTGTCTGCAGTTTCCATTGTTCTAGAGATGGCCTATGATACCACATGGAGATATTCAATTGAAAGAGACCTTGCTTTCTTGGGAGTTTGGCGTAAAATGCCAGACTGTCGGGCCAATTTCGTAAGTAACCAAACGTTTCAGCTATGTCTTGGTACAATACTCTCAGTCATTTGTCCAGGAAAATGTAGTGCCACAAGGATGCATCCTTTTTCGCAACTCTCGTCATATTGAAAATAAAGTCTTTAACAAAGTCATACTGCCAACAGTTTGCACTTCACGTATCTAGATGACCTACAAACAGCCTGTCGTGCCTCGATTCTTCGATTCTATCAACCTGCGAGAGGCAACTTCAAATCCCAGTGAACCAATCGACGCAATGCACTGATCAAAATGGTTTCTGCTTTTCTACACTAAAGTGTGTGGCTGTGCTGCTTACGCAAAAAAAGGGGACATTGCCTGATCCAGTCCTGTGAATGAACAACACCCCAACGCCAGTAAAACGAGAACAGAAATATTTCAGACCAAACAAAAATTAGCCTCCAAGCCCACATGCGTAGGTCACTACAGGTGTAGTTAACATTATGCACATGTAGTTCTGTGCGGGCAGCATTGAATGTACACATGATGAAACTCGCGAGACAGTGCACATCACAGTGTGTACAGGGTTCGTGCTTTGAAGAAATAGCGCTTCTGATTTTTAATGAAGAAACACTGCTGCAACAGGACGGAGAGGAGAGGACACAAGCTGTCTGTGTTTACAAGCTGTCTGTATGTGGTGCCTGTGCACGTTCATATATACAAAAAAACAGTATAAGCAAACATAGGGGAACAAAATATCCCTCTAAATATGCTGACTCGCACTTTTGACACATACATTATTTCATGTTTGCGAAGCGATATTGAAGCTACGCTGCACAAAGGCAGCTTCATTAGTATTCGCATTCTTGCAAGTGCAAGCTAACACTACCGAGCACTTCGACCAGTTGTCCCAAGCAATCGCCCTAAGCAATTTCTCGCGCAGAGTGATGTACACTGGAATTTCGTGAAACGATACTTAAGGTTCACGGGGCTATAGGGCTCGATTTGCATTTTGGCGTGCAGCAGTGAGGCATAATCAGGGCAGTCTCCGAGAGAAACAACCGCGAATGCTTCGCATTTAGAAGCGCAAGAACAGATGGCCTGAATCGCCGCGTCATTCAAAACGCCAAGTCCGGCGGCGAAGTACGTCTGCCAACTGAGAACGACGCCAATGTAACAAGTCTTTCAGTTTGGGCTATATTGGCATAACACGGAGAGAATTATAGCACGAGCTTAATAAGGTACCTCAACATTTCGTCCCACAAATCGATGTGTCATCTTCCCTTGCAATATTTAAACACAAAAAATGCAGGGGAGCCTGGTTGCCTGCTCCGAAGTGCGCAACGCGCCTACCGCGTCGGCCGAAATCGTCTGCTCCGTGACAGTGCCGCCGCGCGCCACGTCTGCCACCTCTGAGACAAAAAAAAAAAAACACGTTATGGTGAGGCTTTGTTAAAGAAACATATAATATAGTGCATCTGCCCGT
Organism: Rhipicephalus microplus; assembly: GCF_043290135.1. NCBI lineage: Eukaryota > Metazoa > Arthropoda > Arachnida > Ixodida > Ixodidae > Rhipicephalus > Rhipicephalus microplus. The sequence goes on from NW_027464847.1 coordinate 54,720, forward strand.
ACCGCTAACGCATAATCGGGGGCGGATCCAGTCACTCAATTCAGGGAGGGGAGGGGGAGTCACTTGAAGTAACACCGGAGAGGGGGGTGTCTTTACTCTGTTTTTACTAGCCCAAGGACCCCTTACAGAGGAGAGGACACAAGCTGTCTGTGTCCACGAACTGTCTGTATGTGATGCCTGTGCACATTCATATATACAAAAAAAAACAGTATACGCAAACATAGGGGAACAAAATATCCCTCTAACAATGCTGACTCACACTTTTGAAACATACATTATTTCATGTTTGCGAAGCGATATTGAAGCTACGCTGCACAAAGGCAGCTTCATTAGTATTCGAATACTTGCAAGTGCAAGCTAAGACTACCGAGCACTTCGACCAGTTGTCCCAAGCAATCACCCTAAGCAATTTCTCGCGCAGATTGATGTACACTGGAATTTCGTGAAACGATACTTCATGTTCACGGGGTATAAATACTGTTTATTATGTGTTCACAGTGTTCCTACTCATTAGTCCTAAATGGTGATAAATGTTGGACAGCAGACTCAAGAGGAGGAGGAGGGGAAATGGCGTGTGACGCTGGCCTTGGGGTCGGAACGATCGCCCGTACCGCCACTCCCCTCTGGATTCGTCACAGCATCTAACAGGCTTAATACAATTAAAATAAAATTATTATAACTTGCACGAAACTTCTTTTAGTTTGAAAGAAAAAAAGTGAAAAATTCCTACCATTCAGCACCACCTCAGCCACGGGAACGTGCCCAGACAGAGAGGATTTATTGTTTTTGTCATTTTCATGATTTAAATATTTCTGTCAATTCTTGGCTGACACCACCTCCGAGACAGTAACAAGTGACAGTAATAAGGCAGCAACAACATTAAAAAACACAAATTGGTTTACGCGGAGAATACCTACAAAATTCGGCTGTGCCGCAATGCAGTTTTTTTTTTTTCTTCTGAAAGAATGGCTTCACAGCACGTAGATTCATACCGCAGCGAAGCCACTTTTACAAAAAGCGGCGTTGCGCGCGTTGAAGTTATGCGTCAACAGTCATTGGTTTCGAATACTCCCAACGTTTCGGGAACGGGAATTGCATTAGTGAAGAGTAACTTCGAATGCAGTAGTATTTCAATGGAAAATTTCGGAATGCTCCAATACTCGCTCGTGCCTTTTTTCTACCTTTTTCCTTACAATGAGAGGCTGAAAGGCCAGCTGTAATCAAGAAGCAACACAAAATGAAAAGTAGTAATTTTCTTAATCGAAACTTCGCTTAACTGGAGTCACGAATTGTTGGTGGTGGCACACACACATTACTCGTGAACGCATTCCTATCAGTCCGCAAAGTTTTCTTTCTTCGTTTATTATTATTATCATCATCATCATCGTCATCATCATCACCATTATTATTATTATTATTATTATTATTATTATTATTATTATTATTATTATTCAAGTAAAACGACATTTTTGTTCTAAATTTTGAAGTTTTACGCTCAACCACAAGCTACGCACGAGTTACACACGAGTTAACTCGAGGTTTTCCTAATGGAAGCCACCTTGCTCAATAATATAGCAAGAACTAAATTGTCACCCCAGACAACGCAACAAGTAAATCAATTTTAGCGTTTCGGCTATATCCTGACCGGAGCCCTGTTCAGAGTTCACTGCGAAGATTTGGAACCATCGCTGAACAAGGCTACCGACAAGACCGAAACGTTTTTTTTTTTTTTGCTCACCCTTGAAGGGTGGGCGCCTTTCATAATTTTTTTTTTAGACGGACGATTTTGAATAAAGAAATGCGTTAAAAAATGGTAATCACGTCGCCGCGAGCAGCCGCTGCTCCTCCATGAGGCTAAAATATCACGTCAAAGCCATACGCACGTGCACTTATTTAGAACAAAAGGACGAGTTTATGCTAACTATATATACGCAGCCAGCAAATGCTTTGAATGCCAACTGCCCTACCCACAGAAAAGTCACATACAGACAGTCTACCAGAATGACACAGTGCAAAGACTGCAAATGGTACTTAAGTCTTTCCGAAACTCTTTGCGAACGGGGCACGCGGAAAGTGACTACTATAGCTATCAAAGCCGGCCCGCAGCCTGAAGTGTGGGAGGAGGGTTTTAGTTCCCCTCCTCCCTTCAAGTCCCGATGAAGGTTGATGTTTTTTACCAAAAAATAAATTTATAGAAAGCTATTTTTCTGCAACATTCTAGGCCTTCAGCAAGCAACCCCGTTCCCTGAAAAAGATTGCTGGCTGCGAGTCTATAGTAGAGGTTTAATGCTCTTTGGACTCAATGCTCTTTGGGACAAAAAAGTTGCGTGTAATTAATTAAAATTTTAGGTTTGTGCGAGCCTCGATTTCAACTATAAAATCAAAGTCTATAACAAAACTTAGCCGCTATTTATAACCGCCTGGATTCATAAAAAGTGACTACAGCACATGGAATAAATACTGTTAAATATGGTTATCAACCTAGCCAGCTAACCAGAAAAAAAAATCCTTCCTCCACCCCATCACAAGTAGATGACTACTAGTTCGTAAAAATTACACAGTAAGGAGTCAAGACAACGCGCAACAAATGCAGTTAGTAAGTGTGAAGATAAACAGCCGAGCAGCAAGTTCGAGGTCAGAGTTAACCCTAACATTCGCCTTAACTCGGGGTTCGCGGAGTTTAGTACTCGACTTACATTCGGACACGCAAAATGGAGGCAAGATCAGAACAGCCTTCGCAAGGCACATCTACGAATGGTTCACATTTAGAAGCACGAGAACTGCTAGCGCGAGTCACCGCGGCATTCAAGATGGCAGACGCCAATTGTACAACGTCTGCTTTCAGTTTTTCGCATTATGGCAAAACACGAGAGAATTTTCGAATTATGGCAAACACGAGCAAAAGCAACTTGTACCCCTGCATTTCTTTCCACAAATTGATGTTTCCTTTTTTATCGCTATATTCAAAAAACAAAAAATGCCGCAGAGCCTGGTCGTCTGCTCAGAAGCGCGCAACCCGCGTCGGACACAATCGTCTGTTCCGTGACCGTTCAGGCGCGCCACGTCTGGCACCTCCGACACAGTAGCAGCTTTGAAAAACTAATCAATTCACGCGCAGATTACCTGCAAAATGTGGCTGCGCCACAGCGAGATTTCTTTTTCTGAAAGAATGGCTTACAGCACGCACCGTAACGTTGCAGCAGCGAAGCCACTTTTTCGTAGCTACGTTACGCGCTGAAATTTGCTTATTTGTTGGTTTCGAATACTACCGAAGTTTCGGGAACAAACATTACAATAGTGCAGAAGCGTTAATTTCTAATACAGTAATAGTTTATCGAAAATTTCAAAACGCTCAAATATTCGTTTATGCATATTTTTTTCGTTACATTAAAATACAAAGATGAAAAGGCCAACTGCAGTCACGAAGAAGCAACACTACATTTAAAGTAGAAAGTTATTTGGGGGTGAAGCTCCCAAAACCGTTGGTTTGCCCGTCCCTTGTATATGTCTCGTGGTACGTTACCACCTATAGCTATATGACTCACCCAACAGACAGACGAAAAGACAGACGAGCAGACGGATTGACGGACGCTTCGTCATACACTCCGTGAAAATGAATTTTTTTAGTCCTAACTCTTAGAAACGGCGCTTAGCTCTAGGGTCATGAATTGGCGTCGGAAGCACACCCACATTACTCCTGAACGCATTCCCAAACCTAACCAGAAAATCTGCAAAAAAAAAAAAACGACTAGTGGACGTCTCTGCTAAGTAGTAAAAATTGCCTACACAGTAAGCACTCATGAACACGCGACACAGGTGCAACTAGCAATTAAGTCAGCTATGTAAATGAGAAAATGTCTCTTGCTCACCTTCGATGCGTGGATGATCGCAGAGCTCCCGTCCGCGGCGTAGGATACACGAGTCATGTCTACTCACAAGCACACACCCGCGAGAAAAGATTCACAAAACGCGCAAAACGTCAAAAAGTGTCCCGTCACTGGAAGCAAAAAAAAAAAAAAATCGCGCATGAAAAACCTTGCATTGGTTGCAAATCGACGTGAAGCTTCCTTTTGAAGAACGTCGATAACGTTGACGTAAGACCAGCCCGTACGGCCTCTTAAGACCACGACCTCCCAACAGACGAACGCGACCAAGCCCTGCGCGGAGTTCCAGACGAGATCTCGGAACAAAGAAATCAATCGAAGCGCAGCATTTTGGCAAAAAGCGGACTCACCTAGAGAACGTCCTTTAGCCGCTGCGACCTCCAAGGTCAGAACCACAACCTGCGCAAGTACCCGTAACCCCAAACCTCAGAACAAAGAGATCCAAGGATAACGGTCAGCGCAATCTGAACTCACCGACTATACGTCCTTCATTTCCCGAGTCTCCAGGGAAAAGAAGTTTTCGCGCCCGTCCCGCCTTTTTTATACCTTCTGTGTGACGTCACTATTTGTCTCTATGGAAATACTGATAGCTACCCGAGCTTTAGCACTGTGGAGGCGCGGGGACGAAAAAGTAGGGGAAAGAATTTCTTTGAATTTTCCCCATTTGTCTCGGTGCGGGCTTTCGCCGCCGAGATAATGGCGGCGGGAGTTCGCCAGACGGCCGAACGGCTTGCATAATCTCAATTTCTCGTCACAACAAAGCAATGAAGCCGATTTCTGACCGACTTAAAGGCACTAGGATACCCTCGGACGTCCAGTGATTGTGTTACGGAGGGTCTTCGACGTGAAAATCGCAATAATTTGAGGGGTTCCCTGTCGGCTACCTCGCCGCTGAGACATTGAAGTTAGCGTTCAATTCAAAACCGGAGGCGTATAAAAATCGTCTCCGGTCTTCAATAAGCGTCGTTCGACAGTGCCGTGATCGTAGGTGAACTCTTTCCGCGCACATTTGGAAAAATTACGCGCTTTTTTACGCTAGGGAACGGTGTAACATGCACAGGTGCTACGAACAGACGTAGCAGACTGCAAATAAAAAAACAAACAAAAACTACGCGTTGTAATCGGGGAGAAAGCTCGATAGACGACCTGTGCGTGGACCGTTAAGTCCCATAGTTCGTGTTGTGTGTCGGATGCGAACGCTGAGAACTGGGAAGCACGCGTAGATACGTTCAAATTGTCCTCGCGTGTTCAAGAAACAGCGTTGGAAGAGAAACAGGGCGACCTCGACCTGCTCATTTAATAACTACGGCCAGCGTGAACTCTCTGAATCAACGCGGCTAGTTCGGCAGCGTTAAGGCATGTTAGGCAACGCTGCTTGTTAAGCGGGATGATGACGGCCGGCCCTCGGGCCACTCTATATGGCCGGACACTGCTTCGCTTCGGCGACCCCTCTGGCCCGGCTCACTATCAGGAGCTGTAACCCCGGTTGCGAGCTGCGCAGAGCAGCCTCCTATCGCTCCCGGTGTTCTGACTCGTGCTATGGGGCCTTGGGTTTGTTCGGACAATTCGTAAATGCGTCACTGAAGTCGATTCTGGTTCTAGAATAAATTGCAACACTCGTTTCTTTTTTTTTTTTACGCGCAAGTTAGTAAGTCGCCGTTTGTGCTCTCGACTTCACGTCAGTGTGTCGAGTACATGTTCAACTTATTAAAAACTACGAGAGAAGTACTGGATATATTCTATTGAGATTTTTCACATTTAAATAAATGCAATAGACAAGAACATGTGCAAATTTTCATAGACTATCGTGAGGTTTTGCACAAGTTATGGCCCCGTACTTTAGAGTGTGCCATGGGCCCTCGAGATAGCGATAGGAAAGCTTCATGCAGGAATGAAGAGTACGCTAGGCCCTTGCCAAACGAGTAGCAAAGTCATCTTGACCCAATGTAGCTTATTGAAGCACCATCTCTTTATGTAAAGCGTAACGCCACGCTTCTTGCAACACTATTTTATTGTATTGTGGCATACCTGCATTTTTTTTACTAAGCATTTTGTGAAAGCTTCGGTATGGATAGAGTATAATAGCAATCTCAGTTGTCGCTAGAGACTTCCTGACACTTCTGTTCGGTACAACAGTGCCTAGTGAGTGTCTTGCCATTGTGCGACTGAAGGACAATAGTCAACACGTAGGGGGTCTGCCGAAACATACAGTGCAGTTGCAGAACCCGCATTCGTTGTCTGCGGCTATTTATGTCATCTGGGCCTGCAGCACTTCGTCTCGGATATCAAATCTCTGTAATTCTCAGCACTGTAGTACAGCTCAGCCCGTTCTATTCCATTGTTACAGCTGCTGAGAAGAGTTGGCAAATGCACTACGTTTTTTTTTTAATTTTATTTTCAGTGGATAGGCACCTGGTTACACAACATAAAAACTGCCGTGTTTTCGTTTGGCAGCATAGCAACTATGCCTATGTTTTGGCCTCTACGAAACGCAGTTGTTTTCGGTATCAAAACAGAAATCGTGCTCCCGACGTTCCTTTCTTTCCTAAATAATTTTATTGTTGGCAGAGAGCGCGCTTCGTACCGTCGTCATTCCTTTCTTCTCCTAAGTGTGGATGTTAGGGTCAGAAGCGACAATGAAAATCTCAATGGGCTCTCGCATGTTCACATCGGCACATGTCGCAGCCTCGTGGCTCTCGAATAACAGAAAAAAGAAAAAAAAAACAAAAAGGCTATATTTTTAAAAGAAAATAACTGGCTCTATTTCTGAGGCCCCACAAAACATATTAAGTACGTGTATGCTGCCACGAAGTAAATTCAGATTTCATTTCACGTACGAGAAAAAACTACGAAACTATGCACTCTACACGCTCCTCACGCAGTGCAGAGATTATTATGTTCTTGCTGAAGCACAATAAATCCGTTTTTTTTCTCTTATAAACGTATAAATTGTGAAACACGAAACAAACGTAGAAAACGCAGTATTGACCAGCAGGCCCGTACCCAGTTTTTTTTTTCAGGAAGGGGGGGGGGGGGGATTGAAATGGTCTTTTTTCGTTCCCTATGCCACGGTGAAAAAAAATTCGTGAGGGGGGGGGGGGCAGGGGCCCAAAGTGCCACCCCCTGGCTACGCCCCAGCTCACCAGGTGTGTTTGACGTGCTCTGGTTTTTCTAAAGTTTAACAACTCGTAGAACAGAAAAAAAAAATATGTGACAGAATCAATAAGCTTGGCATTTAAAATTCCAGCTAACGAAACCAAAATATTGGGCTGTGTTTTTTTTTTATTCCCGAATAAGGAAGTGTACTTTGTAAAGCACACCAGTACCTTAATGTGTTATTCAAAGAGTCAGCGAATGCGGCAGGCAGTAAAACAACTAAAAAAAGGAAACAAAAAATTAACGATCGCGATCTCAGATACAAGTGGCATATGTTTATTTCTCTCCCAGAAAGAAAATCTTGGCTTGACAGTCTCTCATTCCGAGGACGTCAGAAAACGCCAACGCTTCAGCTTCCCGCACACCACACCACGCGTATACAGGTTGAGTTCGACTCTCTTTTTTCATTTCTCGATCTCCGGTGTAACTTCCATGCGACACGGTTGACCTCACGAGAGCTCCATTCTCGATCACCATTGACCGCGCGGTGTCAAAATAATCGAAGTTTAATCCCAGCGAAATCCTACGACAAACCAGCGGTGATCGCTGCAAAATTACTCGTCGCCTCAACGTCTACCGTTGAACCGCTTCGACTTCGAGCAAAGCGAACGCAACCCTTCGCTCCAAGGCCGACTCTCTCTCACGCGCGCGGATTCACAAGTATCTCCCGGGCAAGGCTCTTCGGCTGGCTGAACGCTTCCAACCAGTTCAAACCGCCTCCTTCCGACAAGCTAGCGACTCCCTAGGTACAAATTTCAAACGGATAAGATGAGACGCAGGGAAGAGTCGAGTCCGCGATTTCCCGGAATTTGTACGTTGCAACTCAAATTTGAATCTTCGCTGGCTGTTCGTTCGACCGTTATGACGCCCTGTTGTCCTCATGATACATGGTCAGCTTTGCTCACCAACGGGGCGTCTTTTCGTGCGTTTTCCCACCTCTATAGCATGCGAATTGAGTCGTGGGATGGAAGGAAAGTAAAAATCGAACTGTGCGATGGGCTAAGAAAGCTTTTGAGCTGATCTAGTGAGCTTTTCTTGCAGGGGCGCGAGCCGTACGTATGATCTTGCGGTTGGGGAAATTGGGCATGTTTGGACCTTGATCGAGCTCAGCTTTGCGGGCTGCTTGCTGGTCGAGCGCGTTGAATTTCTCGTTTGCTTTCGGGCGGTTCGCGCCTTATTGGAAGTTGGAATAGTTTTGGTTCTCTTCAGGGACGATTCGACAAGTATCGATGCACTGTGAACGTGGCCGGCTGTCTGATGCCCAGGCTCGTAGAAATTGGAAATGCGCAATACCACATTTACAAGAATGCGTGTTTACTCAAATTAGGTGTATTCGATACGGCTAACTGTTGGTTGTACAACATGCGGCTATATGATAAACGAAGCTGTGTGAAGGGATGGGAGGAGTACGCCTATCTACATACTTCCGAGTTTGAATGCATATTGGCTTATGTGGAGCGAACCTAATGAGAGTTCGAACGTTATTATTCTAGTTGCAGTCGTACACAATTATTACAAAGAACTACGCCTACGAGCAACGCTTGGCCGATGGAAGATGGTTGTACGGCATCTTAAATCAGCTATACCGATTGCGTTAGAAGCAAAACTGAATTGCAAACGCAGGCTACATAACAGCGCTGCTCCACAGTGCTTTGCTGATCGCGACGAAGGCCGATTGGGGGTGGGGGTTATATAAACAGCGTTGAACTTCCTTTTTAAGCTTGCGTGAGCGAAACGAATCATGATCGAGAGATTTGATTCAGATCGGATCTGATCGCGATTAAAAGTGGCCGTGCGACACCGGTTTGATCACCTGAAAGAGCTACGCGAGGCCGACAAGGCCCCGACCCAATCACCTCTCTGTAACTGAATAATGGTTATTAAATGTTTCACCACCACCGGCAAAACATTTTTCACCTACTGCTGTTTCGTTATCAGAATGCCGGGAACCACCGGGGTGGAGTAGTGAGAGAGGGCGCGGCTAACTCCTTGTAGTATAATTATCGCTTGTACTCTGTGATGTGCGCCGCGGAGGTTCGACGATTGCAGAGCTCAGCTGTCAAACCGAAGGTCGCGGCTCTTTTAAGCGGCCGCGGCAGTCCCATTTCGATGCAGCCGAAATTTTACAGGGGCCCGTCCTCTGCGTGACGTTAGTGCACGTTAAAGAACAGGTGGTCGCAATTTTTGAGATTCCCGTACGCTACGGGGTGTCGCACAATCATGCGTGATTTTTTGCACGTAAGCATAGGTGTGTGCGTAAAGGAAGGAGCAGCTTCCCCCCCCCCCCGTGCCCTCCCACTAACCCAGGAGTGAGGCGCGAAGTCAGCCCCATACTTTACATGATAGGGAGGGGGGGGGGGGCGATGCGACTAACTAATCCATGCACAAAAGCAGAATACGGAGCGTAAAAAACGGCAGTGCTATTGAAATGCAGTTCCTACAGTATAAAAAAAAATAGTGGGAAGGTAGAATAAATCATTATTATTGGTATTCGCTGATAGTATTTGTGAAAGGAAAAAAAAAACTACTGGCGTTGTTCTCTTGAGCCGTGTTTGTAGTTTTCTATGTACAAGTTTGTAGATGAGTGCTTGGCCCGGGTGAAGTAACTTTAACTGCAACGAAAGAAAAGGCAGAAACATGTTAACAAATATTTTGTCTTCGTCGCCAAAACACATAATTGGATTTGTAAAGCATTACATGACCGAGACGGGTCATCTAATGCGAAGGACAGAATACGGTTATTGGAGTGCCGGAGTGCATACCAAGATATAAAAAACTTGCTCGTGGGCAGCGAAAAAATTAGAAGGCCCTCACAGGACAGAGCGAGTGAGAGATAATTCGAAGTGGTTTTATTGCGGCATTTGCACATCAGACTTTAACTTAGAATCCTGATGTGGAGCACGGAAGTCATATTTGTCATTCATACTAGTTGTTATATTTTTATTCAAACAAAATTGTGTGTATCCGAGGAAGCACGCGCGCTTCAAGCAAACACGCTTCAGCAACACTGTAGCGTGGTTTGTTACACAAAAACAGGAGTATCTCCTTTGAGGCTTTTACAAAAAAAAAAACTTAATTCCACACGAACTCAAATAAATGCACATTAGGTTTTTCAAGCGGTTATTTCTGATATCAATAACGGATAAGTATTATCTCTAGGTCACTATATCATTCTCACCGGGCTGAGCAGACGACTGGGAACGCCTCGGCGAATAAGCCGCCAAATGCCGAGCAGGCGGAATGAATCTCTGCTTATCCGAAGGTGTAAAAGATTAGCCGTAATAAGGCATTAGCGATGAAGCATAGACTAATATGGACTCTATGAGCAAATACATTTACTGCCCTTAAATGCAATCAATACGCACTTTTTTTTTAGTTTGAAGCTATGACACCAAAACGTTAGGTAGAAATAACAGTACAGCTCGTTTCATAAACGCTATAGCATGTATAGGCGAGCGAAAAGTTCTTCCTGTTGCTCCATGTTTACATTATTCAGACATTTAGACTTTGTAAAGTTACAAAGTATGTGTTTCAGGTACATGGGTTAAACTGGCTGGCACCTGAATTAAAGCCGTTCGCAAATGGATTAAACATGGTGACACTTGGATTAAACTCACTGGCACGCGGCCTAACTCAGTTGGCGCTTGGAATAAATATGTTGGCGCTTCGACTAAATGTTTACCACATGAATTGAATAGCGTGACGCTCAGATTATTTCAATGGCGTGTGGATTATTTAGGCTGGCACTTGGATTAAAGTGAGCGGGAAGACCTGCAGTGCTGGCTATTTTATTTTATATACGTATGCACCGCTACGGTACAGCTGTCATCACGCCAGGTTAACGTCAATTGCAGTTAAACGTCATCCGCTGAACTTGATTTATGCCGCAGTATCCGGGACTACCATCCTCGTGATCACCAGAGCTTCGTATCAGCTTACCCCTTCTGGTGTTGCTGTAATATCCTTGTTTTAGTTGTCATCGTTGCACACCTGTAAACAACTGGTTATATAACGCATATTCGGCTGTCAAACATTTGTCTGCGACGTGCAATTGTACAGATCTTTAACTTCACGCCGTAACGTATCGCTCAAAAAAAAAAAAAAAGAGAACTACAGCACAGTTACTTCCCATGCACATCCTTCGCATAACATTGATTCCCAAGGTACGGGGGTCCTTCCTAATTTGTTTTTTTTTTCTCTGACAGGTTCAGCCGCGTCCCTTGCGTTCCTCCTGCACTGTTGAGAAGCCTGGACAGTACCCACAATAGAAGGCCGACATTCGGGACAGGATCGAAGTTCATGCTCTCTCTCTCTCTCTCTCTGGCCGCTCTAACCATGAAGGCATCAGTTGGTTGAATGTCCCAACTGTGAAATGTGAAAAGTCATACAGCTCGCTGCACTGCTATGTGGTTCCCACGCGACATATACACCTGTTACATTCGACACAGCTCACGTTGCGTGTTGCCCTATGAACATATAGCGTGTGCGTGCGTGTGATATGCGTGCGTGTGCTAGAGAGAGTGAATAAGAGAATTTTTGTGTGTTTTGCTATACCTAATTTACGCCCAGCGAGCACCCTCACCTGCGCTCTCCGTATTCATTATTGACTCGGCCGCTCTCGGCTGTGCCCATGCTTGAGAACCTGGCTAAATTGTATCTATTGTAGGTAAAGTATACAGTGGGTCGCAGTGGTAAATGTGCACTGCCATGCCTCGACTTGGGTAAACCTCGTCACTCGGGCGCGGTAATTGCGCTTGCTTCATGTTCAACATATGCACACACGCACATAGACGCATGTCCGCGCACACAGACAAATAATGAGACAATAGACTGACGATCGTCTGTGCCAAAGCACCCAGAATATTTCTGCTCCTTGCTGTCTTTTCTCATTCGTGTTTTCGTTCAAGAATGGAATCTTCGTGTCCGCCATCATTCCGTACTTTCATTTTATTTTGTCACCTGCCGCGCGAGCTGGGCGCCGAAGTTGTGCTGCAGCTCGAGCGCTCGGGTTCGGATCCCGGTCACCACATTTGCCATGGAGCCAGAATCCAAGTACGCCCTTACACAGTGAAATCACGTTGATGCGACTTGGCGTAACGCGCTCGGTGGCCTAATACGTTTTCCTTTACGTTCTTGGCCAAAATCCCCTGGCTGAAATGCATTTTTGTGCGTTTAATACCATCACATTTTCTGCCGAAATTGCGTAACACAATAACAATACCTTGGTTTTGGGCGAGGTGGTACATCGTCAGAGGACACTTGAAAAGTGTGTACGATGAAGACAAGACACATCGAGCAAGACTGGTGTTTCACTTTATTTCAGAAAACCAGTTGAAGAAAAAAAAAGAAGAGCAGAGCAACAAACAGAACTTGAAATCGTCGATGCTTACCTGATAATGAAAGCATGTGATAAGTGTGTAAGCTGGCCATCTTTTGTGTTGAAATAAAAGGAAGTGGCTTTATCTTTCGACGCATTTTGATACTCGATTATTTGTTTTCAAATGTGGTGTTCGAAGGCCAGGAATGGGGGCCAGGAATAGGGGCCAGGATTTTTTCACGGGGTGGGGGGGGGGGGCGGGGGAGCATCACGCATGGCAAGTGAGTTCGTCTAGGGGGGCGCCCCGCCGCGGTGGTCTAGGGGCTAAGGTACTCGGCTGCTGACCCGCAGGCCGCGGGTTCGAATCCCGGCTGCGGCGGCTGCATTTCCGATAGAGGCGGAAATGTTGTAGGCCTGTGTGCTCAGATTTGGGTGCGGGTTAAAGAACCCCAGGTGGTCGAAATTTCCGGAGCCCTCCACTACGGCGTCTGTCATAATCATATGGGGGTTTTGGGACGTTAAACCCCAAATACCAATCCATTCGTCCAGGGGGGCACATGCAGATCGGTAATTTATGCATTTTCGTTGGAATATGTTTGCTTTAGGCGGGGGTGAGGGGTGTGGTTGCAGACGAAAATTTTGGGGTCCCCTCCCTCTTGTAGCCCCGCTCGTCCTTGTCGAAGACTTATCCATACGCCGTTTGTTGCGATACGATGTGTGCGTAGGTATGAGCTTGATGCGCAGGTATGTCGTGATTTATGTTTCAAATAGACGCCAGTTGCAAGTGAACCACTGGTCCTGTTATGCGTGTTTCGTCTTCGTTTGCGCTTGTCAAGTTTTTTCCTATATAGCGGAATGTGGAACCGAGAAATGTGATATTGACCGATATAGCTTGAAATCCTACGTTTACACGTATGCTGGCTTAAGCCGCGCTACAACAATCCGCGATCCGCACGTTGCAAAGGCGTCGAGGCCACAGAAGAGTCGCGTTTGCGGCGAAAAGAGTGCGGCTGTATATTGGCGTGGCCGTTATGTCCAATGGCGAAATGATTAGTTGAAGCCACACTTTATTTGTGAGAAACGCCGAATGGAAGAGCTCGCAAAATTTAAACCATCTGATGTGCTTTGACGTGCACTGCCATCTATCCTTGGGCCTCTAGCAAATTCGCATCTATCGAAATGCTACCGCTGTGGCAGCGATGAAACCCACTTCCACGGCGATAGGAGAAGTTTTCTTACCACGCAGAGGAAGTATCGCAGGGTCCCTTTAAGCTTCTGAATAATCTACATGTGTTATGAGGGTATGAAAACGTGAACATCGTAAGAGTTATGCCTAAGATTGGTTTGTGATACCGTGGTCTGCTTTGCTTATCAAACGCGCTAGAGGCTCAAACGAGATATGAAAATCGCGAAATAAGGTTGGTTTGTGAATACGGGCCTGAGACTGTGGTTAGCATGTAGTGTGGCTGACCTTTTTATCGCGTTGAATTCCGGGCAGCGTCATCATGCGATTCAGGAGCGAACTTCTCGGGGAAATCGCGGGGTGACGGGAAGGCAGTTGTAGCGTAGGCTCTTTATCGGACTTTACACCGTTAACCAATGCCATTGGTTAACTTAAGCCTGTTTCACATGCGAGCGATTTTGCTCCAAGAGCGGAGCGGCAGCCACCGCGCGAGGCCAAAACAGGTTTCTACCACGACTACTGTTCGCTCTAGTGAAATTCGCCAGAGTTGGAAAAATTCACTCGCGGCAGAAACAGCAGAGCGAATAGTGACGTCGTTTGACACGTGATGCTAGTGTAGCGAAACGTCGGGGTTGTTCAAGTTAGGCGCATCGGACGACCAGGGAGACGAATAAGTGTGGGTGAAACTCCGCGGAGGCAATCGAAGAGACGTCAACACGATGATTTCGGGGAGCACTCATTGGGGGTTTATTTAGCTAACACAACTTCAATTCACAAAATGCACTGGGTCACAAAGACAAAACATAGAAAATGGTGGCATACCCCTCGTCCTGCATAGCTGGTCTCCGGTGGTGAGATCCGCTGTTGACCCCGACTCCGCTCACTTTTCAAGTTCAAACATCCTCTTTTTAACCCTTGGTCGAACAAAGAGTCTTCACAAAAACCAATCACATGTTGGGACTCGCAGCATCACAACCAATCACAGAAACACTTTCATAAAAGGCACTACATTTGTAAAAACCTCCTTACCAAATGAAACACGCAAAGGGATAGGTTCTCCGCACGGGACACTCTCTCCCATACCAGGCCGTGCTGCCCAACATTACTCGTGCTGCCTCCTTCGGCCGACTACTGTCGGCGGCCGTTCCCACGCTCGGGCCCCGTCAGTTCTTTCATTAACTGTTGCTTCCTAGAAGCGTCCTTAAGAGCGATGGGTACACCATTGCTTACCAGGTGTACATGCGACAGCGAGGCGCCCCGACATCCTAACAACAGCGCGGGAGAATATGGTCGGTTACCTGCCGCCACTACGTCTCGGTCAGGCTAAGTGGTCGCGTCCCCATGTCATTCTCAATGACACGCGTGCCTGTTAACAATGGCTTAGACTCAGACGGTGGCGCCGGACCTGCCTCTTGCTAGACGTTTTTCCGAGTAAGCTTTCCCCTTCTAATCCCGAACGGGGGCGACCTTGACTGCTCCGTTTGTAAGCCGTAAAAGAACAGGATTCTCCGCGAAACCTTGCTCTCGCGACACTAGGGGCCGAGTCGAGGAGTGAGCGCGCGCGCTGCGGGGAACTCGCTTCGCAGAACTCGCTCCGACTGAGTAGCAGACGACATCCGTCCTCTCCCCGGCTCACAAATGTCTCGCGCTGCTTTCAATGAGTTGCTCATTGCAGAAGTTGCGAAACGACCTCTTTTTAGGACGTCAAGATGGAGGATTTCTGCAAGAAGCACGAGAATTCTTTGGGGAAAATTAGCCGAGCTCCTCAAGAAGTCGCATACTTTTGTGAAGTAAAAGTCGTCGCTTGAACTGGCCATGTTCACTGGTGAAGTCGAACTGCAACTGTTTTCCTTTTATTGCTCTGGAAGATGCTTCCAGCGGAGTGACAATCGTGTGCGGTACTTTTTTTATAATAATATTATTACTACTTTCTTTTTTGCAGTTTCATCGAATGTTACTCCCACGTATAGGAGCCGCATGACACGCCGTGCTTCTGTGTCGCAGCAAATATTGCTGGTTTAACAAATGATGAATTTTGTTGACGGTGCATAGATGAAAGGGTTCACACGCACGAGAGAGCAAAGGCGGGTGCTATGGCAGTCGACTTGAGAAGTAGCATTCCACACAGGTAACTGAAAAGGAATTTTGTGGTGTAACTCAATAAAGAAAGGGCGCGAAGCAAAAGTGTGTTGCGTGAAAGGATGTGATACCTCGGCTTTCCTGCTCACCACCGCAGCATTTGTGGACGCGAATTTCCGCTTAAGCAAAACTCGCTGCGTAGTCCCTGACCTGGGCCGCGCACAAGTGTATATACAGCCGCCAAAGAACCAGGACAACGAGCGTATCACGTATACCATGCTACCTGCCGTTGGTGAAACTCTTCCTGGGGTGCTTTACTGAATCACTGAAAAACCTAAGAGGCTTACTATTTATGGTGGAAGCATGCGAATTCGGTTGCCAGAATAAATGTAGACCATTCGAAAAACACCGAGGAAGAGTGTGTTCGCATATGCCACAGGGTGACCACAAACAAGACCGAAGCTTACCACTGAGAGTTTTTATATAAAATTTTATTTTGACTCAAGCAGACAGGTACTGGGCTGACAGAAACCTCGTTCGGTGTCCCAAAGTTGAATCGCTGAAAGCAAGAGCAATGAATCGGAGAAATATTGGAAGTGCTGCGCAGATCACGCTCGCAGTTCTTAAGCATTCACCTTGCTGGAACAGTTGTCTAATAAAATCATGCCAGCAAACTCTTTCATTTGCTTCTCCATATGAGCGCGCAACGAAAACCATACGTTAAAGAGCCAGGACAAAGCAGAAAAGCAACTGCAAATGTTGCTTGTTTGTTATAAGATTCATGTTACACTTAGTTCAGTCAGTGTACAGACGCGTAAACGTCGAGCGGCTATTAATGATGAACCTCGCAGCACACGGGTGCGAAAGGATGAACACTTGGAGGAGAGCACGGCTTTTAGATACCACTGAAAACAGCGGTTAACCAGCGCCTTCCGCGGACAACACTGCCCGCTAGAGCGGCGGGCTTCGCGCAACAGCATCGGCGCATGTGAAACTAACGCGCGTCCTCCCGCCGCTTATCGCCGCCGCTTATCGCCGCCGCTCCGTCGCTCGCATGTGAAACAGGCTTTAGAGTCTACCGCAGACGAGCCGTTATAGACACGCCTTGTAATGGCCCCCTCCCTTCTCCCTCCGATTTCCTTAAGAGTGTGACGGAGGTATGTTCTAATATTAGTCGTGGTTTTACGTCCAAAAACCCACGATATATTTAGTTAAGAGGGACGCCGTAATGGAGAGCTTCGTAAATGTCGACCACCAATCGGTTCTTGTACTCTGGCAAGTCGCCCCCACCGAAGATGCGTTTCTTCGCGCTCTGTTCCTCGTCAGTTCGCTACGCCTCCTTCGTAACGACTTCGTCACCGTCTCTCATCGGCTAGCATATCTCCTGAACGGGGGGATATATGCCAGCCAAGACCTCGCCCGTGATGAGTCGCATTATGTCCGGTCTTTCACCTCGAGTGCTGCGCAGTAAGCGGTATACTTGTACACGTTCGGTTTCGTGGCAGGGCAAATGGTAGTAAGAGAAGACCGCAGTATTTTTATTTATTTATTTATTTATTTATTTATTTATTTATTTATTTATTTATTTATTTATTCCGTCGTCGATGCCCGAATCTGACAAGGTCAAAAACATCCTGAAGGGCATCGACGACGGCGCATTTCAAATGCTCTTGGCAAGAAATCCAAGCACAGTTTCTGAAGTCGTCAGCTTGTGTCAGAGCTACGACGAGTTGAAGAAGCAACGCACTCTGACTAGGCAGCCTCAGCCTGGTGGTGAGTCGCTGTCCAGTTTCGACTCCATGCCCGACAATTCACCATTGCTTCAGCAAGCCCGAGCCTTCGTCCGTGAGGAAGTCGCCCGCCAACTTTCCCTAGTGCCTCTGTTACCTCGACGATGTCGTGGTTTTCTCCCATGACTTTCCTACGCATCTCCTTCGCCTCAAACACGTTTTGAGTTGTCTGACCAACGCTGGCCTGCAGCTTAACCTGCAAAAATGCCGCTTCACTGCACGCGAGCTCGTCATCCTAGGCCACATCGTGTCCAAGCACGGCGTATTACCAGACCCAGCAAAACTTCGAGCAGTCGCAGAATTTCCCAAGCCGACGACCATGAAAGAACTTCGCAGTTTTGTAGGCCTATGCTCCTATTTCCGGCGCTTTGTTCGCAATTTTGCATCTATCATGTCACCGTTAACCAAGCTTCTTCGCGGTGACGTGAACCTCACCTCCTGGTCCCCTGCATGTGACGTTGCCTTCACTACTCTGCGTCGTCTGCTCACTTCCCCACCTATTCTTCGCCACTTCGACCCGACGGCTCCTACCGAAGTGCACACCGACGCCAGCGGCGTCGCGCTAGGCGCGGTCCTCGCTCAACGAAAGCCCGGCTATTCAGAATACGTTGTAGCCTACGCTAGCCGAACTCTGACGAAAGCCGAAACTATTTACAGCGTGACAGAAAAAAAGTGTTTGGCCCTGGTGTGGGCACTTGGAAAGTTCCGGCCGTACTTATACGGCCGCCCGTTCGATCTAGTAACTGATCACCACGCGCTTTGCTGGCTCTCCACGTTGAAAGACCCTTCAGGCCGCCTTGCGCGATGGGCACTCCGCATCCAGGAGTACGACATTCGCGTCGTATACCGCTGCGGACGCAAACACTCTGACGCTGATGCTCTGTCCCGCTCACCTTTACCACCAGATCAGACGTGCGGAAACACTTGCCTCCAGACCTTGTCATCGCTAGATCTCGACTCGATTGCCACCGAACAACGTCGTGACCCGTGGATCGCCTCTCTTATCGAATATTTATCTGGTACGCTCAAACTTCCAGTATCTCGATCCCTCCGACGTCAAGCTTTCCATTTCGCCATCCGCGATCAACTTCTTCATCGACGCAACTACGCTCCCGATGGCCGCCGGTGGTTGCTGGTCATTCCACGCACTTTACGATCGCAAGTATGCGCCTCCCTTCACGACGATCCGCAATGTGGCCACGCCGGAGTGTTCAAAACATATGAACGCCTTCGCCATCGCTATTACTGGCGCGGCATGTACAATTTTGCACGTAAATTCGTGCAGTGCTGTCCTGACTGCCAGCGACGTAAATCAACACTGCCACGTGCGACTGGCGCATTGCAGCCACTTCCATGCCCTGCCAAGCCATTTGATCGCGTCGGCGTTGACCTCTACGGTCCCCTTCCATTGACACCAGATGGTAATCGGTGGGTTATAGTGGCGGTTGACCACCTGACATGCTACGCCGAAACAGCCGCTTTGCCGAGCGCTACAGCTCAGGATGTCGCCTCTTTCATTTTGCAACGCTTTATCCTTCGACATGGTGCACTTCGAGAGCTCCTTAGTGACAGAGGCCGCGCTTTCCTTTCCGAGGTCGTCGAAACTCTGCTTTCGGAATGCCACGTCATTCATCGGAAAACGACAGCATACCACCCGCAGACTAACGGACTAACGGAACGGTTCAACCGCACGCTAGGTGATATGCTCTCAATGTACGTGGCATCTGATCATAGCAACTGGGACCGTGTTCTCCCATACATCACGTTCGCATATAACACCGCAATACAAACCACCACGGGATTCTCACCTTTCTTTCTTCTTTACGGACGTGAGCCTTTCCATACAATTGATACCCTACTTCCTTACCGTCCTGATGCTTCCGAGTGTCCACCTATCTCCGATGCTGCTAGACAAGCCGAAGAGTGCCGCCAGCTCGCCCGTGCGTTCACCTCGCAAGAGCAACAACGCCAGAAAGAAACCCGTAGCACCTCTCTTCCGGATCCCAGCTATGCCCCAGGGTCTCTTGTGTGGCTTGCCATCCCATACCAAACACCGGGACTCTCCTCGAAACTTGTCCTCCGGTACAAGGGGCCTTACACCGTTTTGGAGAAAACCTCTCCGGTTAATTTCCTAATTGAACCAGTTTCCCGATCGGACGACATGCGCTGGCGTGCACGTGACATCGTCCAGGTTTCCCGACTGAAACCGTACCATGAGCCTTTGCCTGAAACTTCTTAAGCCGCCAGGATGGCTCCTTTTTCAGCGGGGGCGATTGTGAAGAAGAAGATGTGCCTGGAGCGAGCAGCATCGCCAACGCCCGGCTCTCTCGGCTCGTGCTTCGGTTCGTTGCTGTGCCGATCGCTGGACGGTTCTTCACGCTGTCTCGTCGCTGTCTTTAAAGGCTAATAAACCTCCTCACAATTTATTTATTTCTAATACTTCAACTTTCTTTCCGAGACCTTAACAGGTGGGCATAGAAGTTTTGGCAAGCAGGTACAACACCAAACAAAAAAACAAAGCAGAACAAATTTAGCAGGAATCCAGCACACTGTGAACACAAAGGTGCACAATGTAAGGTGTTAAAAATAACTGTCAATCAGGGTCGAAATGTGCATACAGAAGTCACAAAGAAATGTTCAAATCAGTATAGAACAGACAAGTATACAATATTTGAATATACACATGATTTACAAATATTACGAAATGCAAGCATGAAATAGAAGTGCGGCTCGTACAAGTTACAGAAAACGAGCAAACACTGCACTATACAGTTGGTTCTGCATTGCAAGCGGTTGCGCTATTAGTATTCCAAGCTGTACGTACTCGTATATATAATATTAGCGAATTATAGCTCTGCATTGTTCAGCCGCTTTAATTGTCAAAAGTCAGTTGTTCCACTCGTAAATGTGCATTCAGCGGAGGCGAGATACTTTATTCCTGCCTGCTCTAAAATATAATTTTGGTTCCTCCAACAGCCCCCCCCCCCCCCCCCACACACAATTTTCTCCCTTCTCTGGAATGGTTCCAGGCAATCGCATCACTGCTGCTTTCTTTTTAACGCGTTTCCGATAATAAGGGGCTTGTTTCACAGAAATTCCGGCTCCGGCGTCGTTGGTTGTGAGCGAAAAATGGTCATAACTGAATGTAGGAACAGCGCAACCTAGAAGTAGTTACTTCGTAACTACGGAAGTGAAAGGACAGAAAAGACCGCTGAATTTCAACCATGTTTTTTCGCTTCCGTAGTTACGAAGTAACTACCTCTAGGTTGCGCTGTTCCTACATTCAGTTATGTCCTACCAACTTGCCCAAATTTCCACGCTTCAGAAAAATGGTCGTCTTGAGCGCGACCGAAAAATCGAGAAGGATGCAAAATCATAAATTTTAAAAAACCAGAGTGCAAGGAGGGGTCGAACTCGGGTCGTTTGCTTCTCAACCGAGCGTTTCACCACAAAGCCATGCCTCTTTTTTTTTTTCGGGGTATTTATACGGATCTGCTTGTGATTACAGTTATACATGCCGGTGCCAACATCCTCCGCTTTGAAACGCAGTGAAAGTAACTTTCACGCTTGCTATACCAAAGACACGTGTACTGAATACTTGCTTCGCAATGCAACGCGAAATGTTGCAGTAATAACGCGTGGCACGAGCGCACGTGGCCATGGGGCGTCAGAAGTCAGGATTTTCGTGGCTCCATCGTTCAAAGCCAGTCGCCCACTACGAAATGCGCACACGTCACTGCGCCTATTCTCCTAAGACCCAGTAGCGGGAGCATAGCAAGTTCAGAAGTATACGCACTATGAACACGATGTCGCTATCGCGTTCAACGGCGAAAACTTGGGGTCCCCATCTTTCTTTTCCTGCACCGTCAACAGATCACATTCTTATGTATGCTTCCGTTTAGTTCTCATAGGGTGGGCATGGATGCTCGGGGTTATGTTCACGACACCTGTTTTCGGATGGGAGAGGTACCCGGTTTCAGGCATGGTGACCCCATGCCTAAAAAGAAAATTTGTTTAGTTGTATTCATTATTTCTTTGGTAGCTGTGGTTGAGGAGGTTTTTTTTTTTGATCATCACCAGCTACGCAGGTCAATCAGTACAAACTTCGCTTGAAAAAAAAAAAAACTCATTTGTGGCTAACGCGTTTTTGTTTTTGTTTTTTTTTTAGCGATTGCTTCAGCTGAAAATTATTCTCCTCGTTGTCGAGGACAGCTTATCTCCGAGTTTGGCACAACCGGATGTAAGCTGCCTGATACCCCTAAACAGGCGGCGGCGGCACCTTTTTTCTTTTCTACCCGCCGATCGAATTCAGAGATCCGTCGCAAGAAACGCGCCTCGCCGGAGACGGTTCGTTTCCTGTAGGATCGCTTGCGAGATAACCGAAAGATCGTTGCGCTAGCTGACGGCGCCTAAACCGCGACTCGTGACCGACACTTGGTAAGCACCCGCGGAAAGGGTCATGGTGCAACTCGAACGGGGACTAAAAGGTCCGAGCACACGTACGCGTTCCAGCGAGTGAATTGGAAGACTCGGCGCCACGCGCGCTCCCCATGGAGAAAGAGAACACTTAATTTCGGGTAGCAGCTTGGCCAGGTTGTATTTGACGCGTAGTTATAAAGCGAGGTTCTTCAAAGAGAGATAATCATTCAATGGGAAGCTGGAGAGGTTTGCCTGGTTTTTCACCTGACAGGCTACTCCAGTTGCCGGGTGATTGATTGATATGTGGGGTTTAACGTCCCAAAACAACCATATGATTATGAGAGACGCCGTAGTGGAGGGCTCCGGCAATTTCGACCACCTGGGGTTCTTTAACGTGTACCCTAATCTGAGCACATGGGCCTACAGCATTTCAGCCTCCATCGGAAATGCAGCCGCCGCAGCCGGGATTCAAGCCCGCGACCTGCGGGTCAGCAGCCGAGTACCTTAGCCACTACACCACCGCTGTGGGGCCCAGTTGCCAGGTGATGACATTGATATATACACTGATAAACACACAACACGTACAGTTACATACACGCAATAACAATCACATAACACATACACTCACTCACACACATTGCGCTATTTACAACGTTTCGTTCAAGCCTGTTGCCCGTAAGAATGTCAATAGAGCTTTTGTAGAGTCTAGCGCATTGGAGGTGTTCTCCAATGGGAATAGAATATTTTTTAACTCCCAAGTTTGTGTCCTGTTGCATTTTAGGGGCGAAGCTCCTTAGGGCGTGGGCTGTGCGCCCCCTGTAGCCTGTATGTAGCCACCTCTAGTTTAGTTCTTGCAGTGTTCACTAGATGGCGGTACCGTCTCCTGTATGTAGTTCAGTTCAGGCTGTCAAGGTGGATGGACGTGTTTTTTTAGCGCTCCGGATCGACTGCGCAGATAAGTGTTGTTGCATGTTTTGAGCTTGTCTCTATAATTATAAGGCAGCGGTTGAAATCTTCGTAGCACTTATTTTATGGTACGGCTTTTTCGGGACCAGTCACCAGGTATTTATTAGTTAGTGCGGGTGTGTGTGTTTGAATTTTGTTGTTGTTTTTTTTTCTTTTGCCACCCCGTTGGGGAGGTGCGCGTACATTGAACACGCAAATTTTTGTAGTAGAGCTTGGACTTTCTTTTTTTTCGTAGTGCAGGGCTCGAGTTTAGTAATTATCGAGTATAGGGACAATTGGTGTCAGAAAGGCATGGTTAAAAAGTCTGTAAAGTGTTCAGGATGTGAAGTGGGTTTGAAAGTGGACCCAAGCGTAGAAGCGGATGGAGAAGAGGCTGACGCGAAGTGTAGGCAATGTGAGGTCGAGGAAAAAATGGAGAATATGATGGTTGCCCAGAGTGAACTGCTGATGAGAATCGCCAAACTCGAGACTGCGTTGGCGACAGAGCAAGAAAAAACAAGGGCAATGGGAGAAAGACTGAAGTCCGCCGAGGAAGTGCTAGCGAAGCTGAACAAAGAAGCGACCTACCGAGAGAACAGTAGGGAACCGGCAACCAGAACGGTGGAGAAGGAAAAGCAAGCAAGCTTCGAAAAAACAGGTTTAGCCGGTTCGACTGTCGCAAGGCCCAGCTTCAGCGAGGTAGTGGTGGGGCAGGAAGGGAACAAAAGAGCCGGCGTCACAGGTGCAAGTATCCCCCAGGTGCAGAACGCTCCAGCGGAAAAGTCACAGCATGTGATAATCGCCGGGGACTCAAATTTAAATCGATGCACAGAAGCCATCAAAGAGAGGGTAAGAGGTGACAAGAGGGTTGCAGTAGGGGCGTTCCCAGGACGCAAGCTGGAAGCAGTCATGAAGCAAGCGAGCGCAAAGCTCAAAACGACAGCTGATAGACGCAACCTCGTGATAATTTCAGGCAGTTTAAACGATGTCCTAAATGAAGATGCAGCAGGACTAGCAGCCACACTGGCGAAAGGCGTCGATGACGTGCGCGCCACTTCTCCTAAGGTGCAGGTAGTGATATGCACGATACCGGAGGTACCGGTGCGAGATAGCAACCTGCAAAGAGCGGTGGTCAAGGCAAACCAAGAGATATGGCGGATGAGTCGAGAGAAAGGCTTTGAGGTGGTGGAAATAAACAGAGAGGTGCATAGGTGGGGGGGTTTTCAACGAGACAGAATTCACTTCGATGGGCGGCTAGGTCATGAGGTGCGTTGGCGACTTGCAGGACGCGCAGTAGCTTTTTTGGGGGGCAAGCGAGCCCTTCGGGGTGCAGGATAGCTAGTAACGAGGATAACAACCAGGGAGACTCTTCGACAGGTGGTATGGACAGATACGATTCCAAAGTGGCACCAATATCTAAGATGCGTAGAGTCCGGGGCATAAATAGACGTAGCCACGAGTGCCGAGCCAATTCAGACATAGGGTATATTAACATGCAGGGTGGTAGGAACAGGCTGAAGTGGGAAGAGATAGAAGAACAGCTAAGGGAAGAGAGGCCGATGGTATACGGTTTTGTAGAAACACATCTCAGGGACATGGAACAACCTCCGAACAATCCGGACTACGCGTGGGAGTATTGTAATAGAACAGAAGGCAGCAGAAAGGGGGGTGGTATTGGGGCATTCATTCATAAAAGTACAGACTGGCAAAGGGTCAAGCAGGAGTGCAAGGAACATTTATGGCTAAAAGGGAAAGTGGCAGGTCAAATGACACTCCTTGGTTTCGTGTACTTGTGGACGGGAGCAAAGGCCAGAGAGGAAAACCAGGCAATGGTAGAGTGTATATCAAAGGACATTCAGTAGTTAGGAAGAGAGTGCGAGATAATTATACTAGGAGACATGAAAGCGCACATAGAAGATATAGATGGGTATACCGACCCGACAGGCAAAATGATCATGGATATGTGTGAAAGGCTTGATTTGATCATTTGCAACAGTACCGAGAAGTGTGAAGGGCAAATAACATGGGAGGTAGGAAGGCTTCAGTCGACGATAGATTATGCATTGATGTCACATAGGATGTATGATAAGCTCAGGGAAAAGCATATAGATGAAGGTGGCTACAGAAGTCTGGGTAGCGATCACAAACGTATCAAGCTAAGTTTGGAAGAGCAGTGAAAGTGGGAAGGAGACAAGATGAGCAACTACAGGAAAATTTTTATCCAGAAAGGCAAATAGCCACTAAACAAATTGAGAAAGTAATCACGGAGGATAATAAGACAGTGTGGACATACACGAATCTAATTAGACTCTTTGAGATAGAGATTGCTAAGACGCGTGACAAGTCACCCCGGAAAAGAAGACACAAACCAAAAGGTTGGTGGGATGAGGAAGTTAAGAGAGCCATAGCAAAACGTCAGGAAGCCTCTAGGGAACACAGACATGCTAAGCAGCAGGGTGAACCGCAGATGATGTGGAAAGAAAATGGGCAACCTTTCTAAGCTGTAGAAGGGATGCATCCCTTCTGATCAATGAAAAGATTAGAAGGAAGGGAGCTCAGTGGCTGGCAGAAGTACATAAAAAAGATAGAAAGGCAGCTGCGAAATTTTGGAACCATCTAAACTCCCTAAGAAATGAGACGAGCCTAGAGCAGAACTTTATAACTACAGCCCAAGGTGCTAGGCTAGAAGGGGACGAAGCTGCTGAATATATAAGAACAAGGGTGACAGAAAAATTTCAACAAAGAAGTACTTTATGCACCACAATAGACAAAGACCAATCAAGTGGTGCAATGGCTCCATTTTCACAACAAGAGTGGGAAAGGGCTGAGAAAAGGGTTCCTAGTAGTACATCAACAGGCCCAGATGGCATTCCAATTAGGCTGATAAAAACGTTAGGTCCGAAGTCTAACCATGCTTTGAGAGAGGCAGTGAGTACAATAATAATCGATGGTGAAGTTCCCGATGGATGGAAACTTAGCAGGATGAGCATGATCTATAAAGGAAAGGGGGACAAAGCTGACATAAACAACTACCGTCCTATAACAGTGACATCAGTGGTCTACAGGCTGGCGATGCAGATTATAAAGGAAAGACTGCAGGCGTGGATAGAGGATGAGGGGGTGCTGGGGGAACTGCAGAATGGGTTTCGGAAACACAGGAGGTTGGAAGACAATCTGTTCTCACTGACGCAGTGCATCGAAATAGCAGAAAAAGAACACAGGCCCCTGTGGCTAGCATTTTCGGATATCAAGGGAGCGTACGATAGCGTGGTTCAAGAGGAATTGTGGGGAATACTGGACACACTAGGCGTGGAACATGTAGTCACTAATCTTTTAAAGGGTGTCTATAAAGGTAACAAGGTAGTTATAAAGTGGGAAAAACAGGTATCCAAGCCGGCAGAGGTAAAACGGGGGCTTAGGCAGGGGTGCCCCCTGTCACCCTTATTATTCATGATGTACCTACAAAGATTAGAGGCAAAATTAGAGGGAAGTGGACTGGGCTTCAACCTCTCTTTAGTAAAACAACGAAAACTTATTGATCAGGCACTACCAGCATTAATGTACGCAGATGATATAGTGCTAATGGCCAACAACAAGGAAGATTTGCAGAGATTGATGGACATCTGCGGTAATGAGGGAGATAGGTTAGATTTTTGATTCAGTAGGGAAAAATCAGCAGTCATGATTTTCAATGACAACGAAGGTAGTGAGCTTAGAATACAGGAGGTCACGCTAGAGATAACAGATAAATACAAATATCTGGGCGTATGGATAAGCAATGGGGCCGAGTATCTGAGGGAACACGAAATATACGTGACGAATAAAGGTAACAGGAATGCAGCAGTCATGAAAAATAGGGCACTGTGGAATTACAATAGGTATGATGTTGTGAGAGGAATATGGAAAGGGGTCATGGTTCCTGGGCTGACGTTCAGCAATGCGGTCTTGTGCATGAGATCAGAAGTTCAAGCAAGATTAGAAATTAAGCAACGTGGAATAGGTAGGCTTGCTTTAGGAGCTCAAGGGAATACACCAAATCAGGGAGTACAAGGTGATATGGGATGGACATCATTTGAGGGCAGGGAAGCTAGCAGCAAGATAAAATTTGAGAAGCGATTGAGAGAAATGGGGGAAGAGCGTTGGGCTAGGAAGGTTTTCAGCTACTTGTACATGAAGAATGTCGATACAAAATGGAGGAAGCGAACCAGGAAGTTGACTGGTAAATACTTAGAAAACAGCAGGTGGCCAAACCAAAAAGAACTATCGGTTAAGAAAAAAGTGAAGGAAACAGAGACTGACATGTGGAGAATGGGCATGATTAAGAAGTCCGCACTAGAGATCTATCGAACTTTTAAGCAGGAAATCGCCAAGGAAAGGATCTATGATAATACTCGGGGTAGTTCTCTACTGTTTGATGCCAGGACGGGAGTACTGCGAACCAAGACATATCGGGCCAAATACGAAGGGGTCGACACAGTATGCAGT
This sequence comes from Rhipicephalus microplus, assembly GCF_043290135.1. Lineage (NCBI taxonomy): Eukaryota > Metazoa > Arthropoda > Arachnida > Ixodida > Ixodidae > Rhipicephalus > Rhipicephalus microplus. Next base: position 81,978 of record NW_027464847.1, read on the forward strand.
GCGTGTGGAGAGGAAGAAGAAACTGCCGAACACTTGATAATGTTCTGTAAAGAGCTTCACCCTATAGTTCAGGATGATGGCGCAGAGTTTTTCAAAGCACTGGGATTTAGGGACAGCGAGGGCAAAATAGACTTTAAGCGGGTAGACTTAACTAAAAGGAGGTTATCTGATTGGTGGCTAAAGTCAAGGCACGAGTGAAAATTAAACCCTTCATTGCGAAGTACGAATCCTCAACTTCATTATTTAAAGGGAGAAAAAAGATAAATGTAATGGTTAGTTCACTAAGTATTACGGCTAGGTGGCGTTAGCCGCCGCCCGATCTAAGGGGTACAGCCACATCCATCCATCCATCCATGTAGCCACCTCTCGTTTAGTTCTTGTAGTGTTTACTAAATGGTGGTACTTGTAGCTGATGATGAAAAGATGCAAGATGTTATAAACTAGAAAGCGGTACTTGTAGTTGATGAAAGACGCGAGATTTTATAAAATAGGAATGATGTCACATATGGCGCGTGTCATTGGTTGAAGGCAATCGTTCGATTCAGTGCGGCGACGTACGCTAGGGGGAGCGTTGTAATAAAATCCGTTCGCTGTTGGCGCGCACTCGGAGTTGCCGGATGGATAAGGCTGCACAGCGGAGAGAGCGCAAGGCGGCAGCAGCGCGCGCTCGCAGACATCGCAAGCCATCCATCGTCTAAGAACAAATAAAAGTTGATTTGTGTATATACACACACAGCGCTTCTCACGTCTTTACATGATGATCGACTGGGCGAATTACACGGAAGATTCACAGTTTACCGATGAATCCCTCCGGAGCTTCGCCCATTCATCATCATTCACCCCGTGAATATGCCGTAATTTTTTTAAGGCCGTCTTCAGAGATTGTCTTTCTGATGCGTATTTAGTACACTCACAGAGGACACCAATGATGTCTTCAACGACGTAACATTGGGCACAAATTGAAGAAGAGCGATGCATATGCTGTGGGGGAGTTAAGGAAACGATGAAACATGATTGATTGATTAATATGTAATCATGTACACCTCGTGCGGATACGAGCCTGCATGACGCCTTGGGTGTTAAAGAACGCGTTGCAGCCCGCCAAAAAGCCACGAGCTTCTGCAACCATAGGCCTATCAGCCGGGGGGAGGGGCAGAGGGTGCGAGCCCCCCCCCCCCCCCCCCTACTGTGAAAAGTTGGCCCCCCACTTTCTACAGTGCTCGGTCACTCTAGGCTGCACGATGGAGAAACCAACAAGTAAGGCGAAGGTTCCTATCGCATGTGTAATCACTCAATGTGTCCTTACGAGAGAACAAAGTTGTTACAAGGCTATGTTACAAGATAGAGAAAGTTTGCTAACATTGCCACTGTGTGAATTTTCTGTGTAGGGTTATATATATATATATATATATATATATATATATATATATATATATATATATATATATATATATATATATATATATATATATATATATATATATATATATATATATATATATATATATATATATATATATATATATATATATATATATAGTGTGAGCGCTGACTATGTACTTCATCTTCATCTGTATGACCAAACCATTGTAGTGATCATCATCATAGTATGTCACGCGGGCTGGCTCTCTAGCTCGTGCGTCTGGATTAAAGAATAACCTGGTTGCTGCCGTACCGGACGTGGCCTCATAATATATATATCCCGGCTAACGAGCGAGGTAGGTCAGCCCCCCCAACGTGCGAAAGAGTTGGTACGTTACTGGCTGAAACGCAGACGTGTGGTCGTGCCTTTAGGTGGTTCCAAGTCAGCGCGAGCGTGTTTCTAAATGCATTGCATTTATTGCGGTGGAAATTCAAGTTCAATCGTGGGGCGTTTCTATATACGGAGGGGTATTTACATAATGGAGGAATGACTGATAGAGCTGGAATTTGCGCAAATTTCTTCGGCTAGAGTTAATGTATATGCTACCTATAAGTAGCATATAAGGTAGCTTATACAGTGACTCTATGTTGGGCTTTTACGGCCGCTCGTTTCCCAACATGAAGAATCCGAGGAAGGCGGTAACCACTGCTCCCGCGAGTCAGGTGACTCGCTATCTCAGTGTCCTGCCCGCATGAGCGGGCGCAGAAATTGGGTCACTCGTTGATGAGGGGCATTGGCGAAATGTCCTATGGGGCGTACCACACGATGGTGTACCCTGCCTACGCCTCGAAGACTCTGATCTGTAACGCAAGGCGAGAAGATAGAGTCCGGAGAAGAGGGAAGTTGAGGCTCTGAGGATAAGATGACCGATGAGATGAACATCGTTCGGAGTTAATGTCTGCATTCAAGTTCTGGCGCCGTGAGAACCACTACAGTAACGTTGTCTCATGCCATTGAAGCCCACTCAACAGAGAAAAGGGTCCTAGTAGCCCATCCACAGCGAACTGCCTGAACCGCCTGGAAAATGTCTGACAGCAGCTCACCAGTACACCGGCATGGAAACGCGGTGCTCTCTGCTCCAGATTAAGCGCCGATATCGGGCTGAAAGCATTCCGGCAGACAGGTTCACGCACAGTGGCGTCTGTCACGATGAACTCCCGAGCTAATTAAAAAGTAATGACTGAGGGAAAAATTTTGTTGTAGTGGACTTTGTTATAGCGAGAGTCAAACAAAATATAACGAAGCCTGACATAATGAAATATCGGTTATAACAAAGGTAATGAGGACTAGTCTTGCAATAGATATAGTGTTGTGAATATACCTTTATAACAAACTTTCAGATAAAACAAACTTATTTTCGTGAACGATGCAACTTCGTTATAATGAGGTCTGAGTGTATTTGGTTCACATTTGCCTCAAACCTCAAACTTACTGTTCGCCTATCCGTATACTTGAATTTTTGCTTGAAAGTATTGAACTGCAACTTCTGCTTAAGTGACGAAACCAAAACTTATTATAATGCTCATGATTTCTTTCTCTCTCTCTGCAGGTAAACACGCAAAGAATTGCATAGAAGGTAGGGAAAAAATTAAAATGCCTGATGGCCTCCTTGCGCTGCTTCCGACGTAGTACCTCTGACAGGGACAACAAATTTCCTGCTTTTTTCTGTGCTTCTTATTTTTCATTGCGCTATTGTAGTGTACATAGTGAAGAGCATTAAGCTTACCTTATTCTGCACTTTGCAGACACTCGCCTGGTAGGAACGTGTTGTCTTAACCCTTAGGAGATTCCGGGTATGGAAAAGAATAAGCTAACAGAAAGACCACGCATGAGTAATCACAGCCAAGAGAAGCCAGAGACACACTGTGTATTTTTTCACGCAAAGGAATCTTGCTGAAAAAAAAAACGTATGCACTTCTACGTGTAACTGTTGATTGCGCTTGAGGCCCACAAATGCAAACCACCACTGCGACTAAAACTGGAATCGTAACTGTGGTGTGCTGTAAATGTTTTGTGTAAATTTCTTTTTTGTGTGTGGTGCAACAAAAAGTTCCAGCACAAACATTTGTTCTGCTGTTTGCCTTGCTAGAAAGTTTCCATTCATTCATTTGTTCTGTTTTTTTTTCAATATGGTATGTGATAAAAACTATTGGGGTTCAAGGGAACATGTGTCTGTCACGGACGGCCATTTTTTGGCGACACCGCGTCACGGCAATTAACGGGCGCCGTACTCCCTCACTGACCGTGAGAACGGCGGGCGCATGAAAGGGAGCCGAGAAGTGCAGAATGGGGTGCTCTTCTTAGAACGTCGCCGCCGACGGTTGATCCTTTTGTAACTGCGGCGGCGTCTGCAAGGTCGTAGAAGGCCGCGATGTACCCCGAACAAGGATTAGACTACGAGACGCACCGGCTGAGAGCCAAACGGTTTGACAGTTCCCACGGGGAAAAGCGTAGGAAAACCTCTGGTGGCCAAGCCGTATGACAACAACCCAACAGGTTGTCACTCTCGATAGTTGAGGGCCCTCTCCTAATTAAAAAGGGGAGGGGTCAAAATATTTTTGGGGCGGAGTTTCCATCAATTAAACGCGCATGATTGGACCCATGTAGAGGTCTCTTGTCCCCAAGAAAGAGAGCGAGGAGACACGAGGGGGATTTAAGCGCAGGATTTTGCCCTGCTAGGCAGACTAGTCGCTGACCAACATGGTGTAGAAACAGATCAACAAGCATCTCTTCTAGAAATTTTTAGTGTGGCTCTGTATCGGCTGGCCACCTTAACTTAGCCGTTCGTCTAGTTGTGACGCGATATTACCGTCTGCAACGTAGACATCGGGACTTCACCTCGAGTTAGCTCAACCTGCTCGAAGTCACCTGCAAGCACTAGACTCCCGGAGCCACCAGCGTTGCAACACCGCCGACATCGCAGTCGTGCCAAAACTCTCTTCGACTTCTCGCATCCGATCGTCGGGGACGCAACGCGGCCGGTCATCACACGTATGCGTTCACCTGTTTATATCTTCGAACTTTCTCCCCCGTAGTCTATTGGTGTTAGTTTGTGTAGTTTGTAATAGTTCTCTCGCGTAAGCTGATTTATTGTTTTTATATGTCTTTTTAGTTGTATCAAGTGTTTTTGTATTTTGTTAGTTGTATTGAAGGGTTGTATTAGATCCCGTGTGCTGCAATATCACCAGAGTAAAGTTTGTTTTGTTTTCTCACGTCTCTGCTTGCGTACGGAACGAACCAACCTGCTGTCATTCCCGTCGCCGACTTCGCGCTGGCGACGCTAGAGTGGCAGCTTGTAACATTGTTGAAAAACAGGGTTTTTCGAAAAATCATATTTTTTTGTTTTTTACTGATTGATTTGCGGGGTTTAACGTCCCAAAACCACGATTTGATTATGAGAGACGCCGTAGTGAAGGGTGTTGAAGATTTTCATCACCTGGGGTTCTTTATGGTGCGCCCATATCTGAGCACACGGGCCTACAACATTACCGCCTCCATCGGAAATGCAGCCGCCGCAGCTTACTTGCTTTCAGAAGTATAATTTAGTTACACAACAAGAAACTGAATATTGTAATTAAACTCAAATTAGGTTAAAGTCACTCTTACTAAAACTAAAAGAGCTTTTGTCTGCAGTTCCCTAGGAACTGACACCCGGCTGCTTACCATTTTATTTCGCATGAGAAGTTCACTAAAGGCACATGCTGAAAATCACAATGATTGTCAATCTCATTATAGAAGAAAAAAAAGATTTTAAAAACACACTTTTGCCGGAATAATGAGCTTTGACTCATGAAATACGTCTTAAAGGGCCCGCAAACCACCTCCGATATCTTTCAAAACATTTCAAGCAAACACGCGCATCGTGCGCAGAATTCCGAAGCGATCAACTATTCTACAAGTGGTAGGGCTACAATTCCTCTTTCCCTCTTTCAAGAAACAATCCCTCTTTCTCTCAAGGCCTTCGCGTGACGCGCCGTTCGATTGTCCACGCTAGCCACAATTACGTTGCGATTGGTCGAGCAAGAAGAGCCTACGACTTCCGCTTAGACTAATAGCAACTGTCCGTACTTCTTGATGTGGTCTTTGGGAAAAGATACCATGGAGGGAAGCGCAACAGAGAGCGAGAACTACGTTTATGTCGGCATTTTTATACAAAATCTGCAATAAAGAAAAGTTCATTTTCTTTGGGCCGATCGAATTTTACTTGTGTGGTTATACAAGGGAAAAGAAGAGAAAGGTGAGCCCGGTATCTGTCTGCATATGGTGCGACACCTCAACAGTAGCTCACAAGGGATGGGGTAAGGAGGAATTAAAAGGATAGGATTAGAAGGTATATAAATATATATATATATATATATATATATATATATATATATATATATATATATATATATATATATATATATATATATATATATATATATATATATATATATATATATATATATATATATATATATATTTATATATATATAATATCGTGATGAGTGAGACAGAAAACAAGAGACAACACCTGATACTGGGCCAGCTGTTCTTGTTCTGCCTCTTTTTCCTCTACCTTTTCTTAGCTGCCCACGCGCCCGAGCCCCAGTGTCTTTCATCGTCTTGACACTCGGCCATGACTGCGCGCGCGGAGCTGGCGGCAAAGTTTCTGCTTGGTGGGCTTGGCTGCATCGTGGTGGTCGTCCCGAACCACAATGCAACATGGAGTAACGGTCTGGGGGAAGTGTCTCTGTTGGACACACTCGCTGCCTCGAGCCGATTGGTCTACGCCATGGTGCGCCTCTGCTTAAAGATATGTCAGGGTGTATTCTGGTGGGCAGCATTGGCTGCCTCGCACAGGCTGGTCATGGCAACGATGCGTCTTCCGCTGAAAGTAAGGCGATGATGTCTCTGGGGGACGCCATTGACTTTGTCGTGTTGGTTTTTGTGTCTTGCGTAGAAAGTCGGGCGACGATGGCTCTAGTGGACGCTATTGAGTGTTTCGCAATGGTCGTCTTCGGCCCGCAGGCCCGGAGCCCTGAGTTGCCAATACCGTCTCTGGCGGGCGGTATTGGCTGTGTCTGTGGGGTCTCTCTCGCGTACGCCATGACTCGCCTAGTGGGGCTGTTTAACACTCTGGTGGGCGACCTTGACTGTCTCGAGGTGGCCGCAGCAGCAGGCAATTCAGTTGGTGCAGTTTGGAGCACTGGTCTTTATTCCCGTCGGCGTTCTGGACAGGCTGCGATTGCCGGCCATCATGCTTTGACGCAGAAGCCTCTGCGCTGCCATTTTTGGCTCCTCTTGTTCTGCGGCCACAAGGAAGCAAGATGCTCCTTGGTTGTTCTGTACCGCGGCGTCCATACAAGTTAACGCCACCATAACTGCACATCATGCTGCAGACACCAGGGGCGTACGAAGGCCTCACCTCGCTGCTATCAGTGGGAACTGTTGGTATCGTAGGCAGGTAGGGTGGGTCATGTCGTGACCCATCCGGCAGGACAGGGGTGAACGACTCCACTTGCCCAGGAGGTGTCGGGTTCGAAGGCAGCCATGTGAATTGCTGAGGCTCGAGGGTGGTCTTGTTGCCTGTTGTCAGACCGGAGGACTGCGATGAGACATCGAGCTGCCGCCCCACTTGAGCTCGATATATGGTAGTGGGCGCGTTGACGAAGAGTCAAGCCACCTTGTGCCCCTCTGTATCTCCCCCCCACAAAAGAGGACGGGGTGGCCGATGGATTTCGGTCCGGTACCAGCGACGAGTCTGGAAGCTCATGTGGAGAACTGGAGTGCTCAGCTGGATTCTCGACATGGAACCCTGCTTGTCCTCCATCCTCGATACCGGTCAGGTTGGACTGGGTGGTGGAAGGGAGATCGGAGAGTGTCCGGCCGAAGGCAGCTATGAGCTTGGAGCTCCACTCCACCCAGGACTTCTGCTTGAAGCCTTCATACCGGTGCCACGCCGCTGCACCTTCCCGAAGATGGTCTACGGCCACAGTCCATTTCTGAGATTTCGTCCAGGCCTCGCGCATTGCTATCGCGTTGACGGTTGCCACCCAGCTGTCGGCGTCGTTCCGGACCCCATGGAATTCCGGTAGTTCGCCGACGGCTGGTGATTGTGAGGTGGCAGGTGGCAACGCAGAGATCACCAACGCGAAGCAGTCGAGTTGGTGTGAGAGCTCGATCAGAGATGACCAAAGCTGCCTGAGTTGCTCCGGTGTGCTTGCCTCAAGGTCGCATGAGGCAGCTACATCCAATACTGCGTTAATGTCACACAATGCTGGGAACATTGTAGGAGCTCGCTTGGCGATATATATATATATATATATATATATATATATATATATATATATATATATATTGATGAGCAACACAATCAGCGCTCACACTATTTATATATATATATATATTCTGACGAAGGCCGTGCTCTGACGAAGGCCGTGCCACGGCCGAAACGTTAGTAAATACGATCCTTTTCTTATGTGCTATCTTCAAGTTATTTCAATATATATATATATATATATATATATATATATATATATATATATATATATATATATATATATATATATATATATATATATATATATATATATATATATATATATATATATATATATATATATATATTGTCGCAGTACAACGCGAACAAAGCACAAGTACGCCTTGAGGCACCGAAAGCAGCTTGTTCTCAACAGCTGAGGTACACGATCTTCTTCGTTCTCGCGTCAAGCCAGAGGCCCACTACCTGGTGTCCACTAAATCCCCCCATCATCGTTTTTGTCCACATGTAGACACGGGTCATTTGCCTCCCTCTCAAAGAGCATCGACCCGATGCGAAGTCAATAATGCAGTTTTTGTTAAAAGATAAGTCTCACGCAATCACTCGCTGACGTAAGGCTTCATGCGCACTACGTGAACGAGTTCAGGATGGTGCTGGCGACGATTGGTACTACACGAATTGTCGGGAACAACTTCGTAAGTGACGTCACTGAGTTGTCGCAGCACTCGGTATGGCCCAAAGTATCTTCTTAAGAGCTTTTCTGATAGTCCTCGTTTCCGTACGGGCGTCCAAATCCATACTTTGTCGCCAGTTTGATAGACAACTGCTCTGCGGTGAGCATTGTAGCGGCCTGCATTGTACTCTTGCTGCTGGCGGATCCGTAAACGTGCCAGTTGTCTAGCTTCTTCCGCGCGTTCCGTAAACGTGTTGGCGTCTGGGTCGATGTCGTCACTTTCGTGCAGCAGCATCGCATCTAACATAGTTCTTACTTCTTGTCCATGAACGAGGCTGAACGGGATCATGCGGGTCGTTTCTTCTTGGCCGTGTTGTACGCAAACGTTATGTATGGCAAGATTTCATCCCAATTTTTGTGTTCAATGTTTACGTACATCGAAAGCATGTCTTCAATGGTTTTGTTCAGACGCTCCGTCAGCCCGTTTGTTTGTGGGTGGTAGGCAGTGGTCTTACGATGCGTTGTTCCACTCAGCATCAGGACGTGATCCAAAAGAGCTGCCATAAATGCGGTTCCTCTGTCTGTGATCACGACGGTTGGTGCACCTTGCCTCAGTACAATATTTTCGGTGAATAATCTTGCCACCTCCGCTGCTGTACCTCTCTGAATAGCTTTTGTCTCGGCATAACGGGTCAGATAATCCGTCGCGACGATAACCCAGCGGTTTCCTGCAGTGAAAATAGGAAGTGGGCCCAAAATGCCCATGCCTATCTGGTAGAATGGAGCTGTTGGGATCTGCACGGGTTGCAGTAGGCCAGCTGGTTTAGTCGGTGGTGACTTGCGTCGCTGGCAGTCGAGACAGGTACGAACGTGGTACTTCACGGCTGTGGTTAGTCTCGGCCAGTAATACCTTTGCTGTACTCTGGCCAATGTTCTCATGTAACCCAAATGGCCAGAGGTCACCTCGTTGTGGCATGCTTTGAGTATTTCGGTACGAAGGGCTGCTGGTATGACGAGCAGATAGGTGGATCCTGTCGACGAAAAGTTTCTTTTGTAAAGTACTCCGCCCCGTAAACAAAACGATGACAATGCTCTTGCGAAAACTCTTGGCGCCTTCTGAGATCTGCCTTCCAAGTAGTTAATTAAGCCAAGCAACTCAGTGTCGTCACGTCGTTGCTGCGCAATGGCGGTCGTGTCGAGGGCACCGAGAAATGCCGTTTCCTCCTCCTCGGGTAGGGTTGCCGACTCAATGGGTGAACGGGACAGACAGTCAGCGTCCATATGTCGCTTTCCTGACTTGTGCACGACCGTCATGTCAAACTCTTGCAGTTTTAGGCTCCAACGCGCTAATCGGCCGGTGGGATCTTTTAGATTAGTTAACCAGCAAAGGGAGTGATGGTCACTAATAACTTTGAAGTGTCGGCCATACAAGTACGGGCGAAATTTCATTACTGCCCATACTACGGCGAGGCATTCTTTCTCTGTTGTTGAATAGCTAGCCTCTGCGCGTGTTAGCGTTTGGCTTGCGTAGGCGATCACTCTTTCTGTGTCCTCTTGCCGTTGGACAAGCACAGCCCCAAGACCTACATTGCTAGCGTCTGTGTGAAGCATCGTCGGGGCTTCTTCGTCGAAGTGGGCGAGCACAGGGGGCGCTTGGAGACGTTGACGCAGGTCATTAAAGGCAGCCTCCTGTTCTTCTTTCCACTCAAAGGCAACATCATCTCTTGTGAGGCGAGTTAGTGGCGACGCGATGCGGGCGAAGTCTGCGATAAACCGGCGATAATAGGCACAAAGGCCTAGGAAGCGCCTGACAGCCTTCTTATTGGAGGGTACTGGGAACTGTGCGACGGCGGCAATTTTTCCAGGATTGGGCTGGACGCCTGCGTTGCTGACGACGTGACCGAGAAACTGAAGTTTGTGAAAACAGAAATAGCACTTTTCTGGTTTCAATGTTAGGCCCGCGAACCGTATGGCACGTAAAACAACTTCCGGCCTTTTGAGATGCTCGTCAAAAGTGGTCGAAAACACTGTAACGTCGTCCAGATAGACTAGGCACGTCTTCCACTTCAATCCCGAAAGTACCGTGTCCATAAGCCTTTGAAAAGTTGCGGGCGTGGAGCACAAACCGAAAGGCAAGACTTTAAATTCGTATAAACCATCTGGGGTCACAAAAGCGGTTTTCTCTCGGTCTCTTGGGTCTACCTCGATCTGCCAGTAACCACTCCTCAGGTCCATGGAAGAAAAGTAGGGAGCGTGCCGAAGGCTGTCAAGGGAGTCATCAATACGTGGGAGCGGGTACACATCTTTCTTGGTCCCCTGATTCAGCTTCCTGTAGTCCACGCAAAAACGCAGGGTGCCGTCTTTTTCTTTACTAGCACTACAGGCGATGCCCAGGGGCTCTGCGACGGTTGAATGACGTCATCTGCAAGCATTTTCGCGACTTGTTGTTGTATGGCTTCGCGTTCCTTTGAAGCTACACGATAAGGGTTCTGGTGAATAGGTCTCACCGTGTCCTCAGTGATTATTCGGGGCTTTGTCAAAGGTGTTCGACCAACTCGTGATGTCGTTGAAAAGCAGTCGCGGAATTCGGCTAGCAGCTGAAGAAGTCTCTGTCGCTCGTCCTTTGACAGAGTGGTGCCAACATCGAGAATGGGTTCTGGTTCTTGATTAGGCTCTTCGTCCAATACCGACAAACATAAACTGCCTCGCATTTCTACAATATTGTCGTACGAAGCGATAGCTGTGCCCTTCGGAAGGTGCCGGCGCTCAGCACTAAAGTTCGTCAGAAGTAAATTCGTGCGTCCACCAGTGAGACGGACAATACCTCGTGCGACCAAAATGCCATGACTAAATAGCAGCGAGCCAATTTAGTCAGCAATTCCTTCGCCATCAAACGCGTCGTCGCCTTCTACTGAAACAAGAGTGCATGACCGGGGCGGGACGACCACATCATCATCAATTATACGTAAAGTGTTGCTTATTGCGTCTGAACAGTCAACTAAACCAGGGCTGTTGCGGTATGTAATTGAACGGTCCAGGATGTTGATGACGGCACCATATTCTCTTAAAAAGTCCATCCCTATGATCAAGTCCTTGCAACACGAGGTGAGGATGACGAACGTCGCCACGAAAGAAGAGCCACCGATGTCGAGTCTTGCTGTACACCTTCCGACAGGCATCAACAGCTGACCGCCTGCTGTCCTCAGGTGAGGTCCCGTCCACGTAGTCTTCACTTTTTTGAGGCGTACGGCAAGGTTTTCACTTATGATAGAAAAGTCGGCGCCGGTGTCAACTAAGGCTGTTACTTGCTGTCCGTCTACCGAAACGGTAAGATCTGTGGTCACAGTTTCGTCGGTGTTACAACTTCTCGGTTTTACGGCGTCCTGTGGTACAAGTAACGGGGGCTTTTTTTCGTCGCCTTGACGGCCTGCAACCTCACCCCCGGAGGTCGCCGCCATCAGTTTCCCCGGCGTGGACTTGGTGACCTCCTTCCACTGACGTCGGCTGTAGTTCGGAGGCGCGACGAAGGCGAATATGCCGGAGACGGAGAGCGTGGTCGACGTCCCAAACCTGGCTGGTAATCAGGCACACTGTCGTCATTATTGGCACGGCGGTTGTCAAAGTGGGACTGAGACAAGGGGAGTCCTTGAGAATGAGTGTCCCGGCGTGGTGCGTAGCCGTTGTTGGCGCGTCAATCGTCAGACCATTGCCGAAGAGGTCGAAACACATCTACGCGGTGCCAGCAATGGCGGGAAATGTGGCCCACACCTCCGCAAGTAAAACAAAGCGGGCGCCTATCTACAGTGCGCCAGGCGTCTGTTTTACGAAGCTGTGGACGCCGCAACGGCTCGTAATGTGGCAAATGCCGTGTCTCGTTGGGAGACGGCTCTTGGTACGGCGGCATTTCGTACGGCGGTACGACGGCAGGTCGTCGCGGTGTCTGTTCTTGTGGCGACCAAGGAATGGCTGGCAGTACGACGGCGCAACGGGCGGCGGGCGGCGAAGCGCGGCTGCGTAGCTCATAGGTCGCTGATCGTCAGTAGGATCAGCTGTTGAAAACGCTTGGCGTATTTCTTCGCGGACGACTTTAGCGACAGACGCCGTGGGTGGTTCCGTGACCAGATTCCGGAACTTCAGCAGCTCTTCGCGAACAATCTCTCTTATCAAATCGCGCAATGAGCTTTGATTGTCAGATGCCGTAGCGGCGACTTGCATGTGGGCGCTGCTGGACAAGCGATCGTGTTGTCGGCATCGTAGGTGAAGCGCCCGTTCAATAGCCGTAGCTTCTTTGATGAAGTCTGTCACGGTGCTTGGCGGGTTCCGCAAAAGTCCGGCGAACAGTTGCTCTTTAACGCCGCGCATGAGGTAGCGCAACTTTTTGTCGTCGGTCATGTGCGGGTCAGCTTTACGGAATAGACGTGCCATGTCCTCAGTGAACATTGCGACCGTTTCATTGGGTTTCTGAACCCGTAGCTCGAGTAAATGCTGCGCACGTTCGCGCCGGTCGACATCGGCAAATGTGTCAATCATCCCTCTTTTAAAGTCGCTCCATGATGACAAACTGCCTTCTCTGTTCTCGTACCAAGTTTTAGCGCTGTCGTCGAGATAAAAGTAGGCGCGGGAAAGCCTTTGTTCAAGGGACCACTGGTTGGTGTTAGCGACACGTTCATAGTGATCAAGCCATTCTTCGACGTCTTCATGTGCTCCACCACCAAAGTGATCAGGCACCAGCGGTGAAAAAAAGGTTACCTGAGATGGGGTTGGCAAACTACTGTCTCGTAGTAACTGTTGTGGATTGGCGGTGGTCATCGGTAGATCTGAGCGGTGCTTTGTAGAGTGTTCCTGTGAGAGAGTGAACTCTGGAAGGAGGCCTCGCAAGCGACGACTGAAGCGATGCACGGGAGTGTCGACAAGTGCTTCTGGGCTGGATGAACGGCTCCCCGTGGGAGTGTGGAGCATCAGGCGGGGTCGCGGGCCAGCACCTCCACCAGTGTCGCAGTACAACGCGAACAAAGCACAAGTACGCCTTGAGGCAGTGAAAGCAGCGTGTTCTCAACAGCTGAGGTACACGATCTTCTTCGTTCTCGCGTCAAGCCAGAGGCCCACTACCTGGTGTCCGCTAAATCCCCCCATCATCGTTTTTGTCCATATGTAGACACGGGTCAATATATAAAGAGAGAGAGAGAGAGAAAGAAAGAGGCGCACGAGTCCGAGGACGGGGCACCACTGGCGAGAGCTCTTGTCGGCAACAGCAGATGGCGTAAGGCTAATCCAGTCGGCCATAGCTACGCTGTCGTCGTCGTCGGGGACCGGCGTCAGGAAGTGGCGTAAGACCACCCAGTCGGTCAGAGCTGCACTGTTGTCGGAGATCGCGAGGGCACAACGGTCAGCACGGAATCCAGCAAAGAGGCGAAAGTTGAGCTGACTATTTCTCAGTAAGAAGAAATTCGATCGGGAACCATCCCAGGGCAGAAACCGAACGAAGTTCGTCTAACTGAGAAATCAGTCAGCTCAACTTTCGCCTCTTCATGAAACTCAAAAAAAATTAGCAAAATTTTACGAATGATCGCATCCTCCAAGCGGCCAGCGGACCTGAAAGAAGGCACGAGCGCATGTCGCTTGTATGCTAAGTGGGAAGGAGGGTGTCACAAACGACTTCAATTTTCGTCTCACCCCCCTGCCCCATCGTCCAAGGAAGGTCGCCTTTGTGTTTGGAACATGACATCCGGCGACTTTTTTCTCTTGGTGTGACCGCTCAACCAAACGCAGCCGTGGCGTCTTACTTGCAATCCGAAAAGATGTCCCATTTTCCTGTATTCCTATTCACGTGGACCTTGAAATAAACTTTTCACGCCTCACTTGATCACCATGAATTAATCCTAGAAGTGTGCTATCGCTCCTCGGATTAACCTTCGTCGTTCATTAATCAACTACCAGATGCTATGAACTTCATTCATGCTCACTTCCCATTTCGTGGCACTCTCAATCACCTTGTGTATAACCGCCCTCTGGCCAGGCTGACGAATTTTTGAACCTGTGTTCTCTGTCACTCACCCAATAACAAATGCAACCAGTCTACGACGGTTTTTAACACTCCCGATTTATTATTTGCAACTAATCCAGATTTTGTGTCTCGTATTGTTCACTTGCCAGGAAATAGTGATCACCTTTTAATTTTCACTTATACGCTCCACATTTTAAAGTTAGAAAGGTAATGATATTAGATTACCAAAGAGCTAACCTTCAGGTTATTAACAGTGAACTCGCCATGTTTCTCGATCACGTCTTGCAGGATTTCGATTACCGGTTGGTTGAAGTTAACTGGAGTTTTTTTTTTTTTAACAAAGTGCATGAACTAGCAGATACATATTCCAAAGCGAAGCATCACCACCACCTCAATACATCACCACTAACTTCGTGGCAAACCGACTTCAGATGGCACGCCTATTAGTCGGCCTTGGAGACATTTACAAGCACTGAAATCCCTTGAAAATAACTTCTTGTCATCTACTCTTCGTTCTGTGCTACAGGACAATGTTAAAAAGTTCTAGCCCCTCATATATCCAGTGACAGATTACATTATTGCGATTCAGGACCATAACGGCGACCAAATGCCTAACAATCTGTGCTTCCACATTAAATGACTCTTTTGTTCAATTTTTTTGTTTTACATCAAATATGCACTCACCTGATTTGTGTCATGTCGGTTTTCCGCTTATGCATTCAATCTTTATTGATGTATCAGGTATCGGTAAACTAATCGATTCATTACACTCATTACATTATTCGTCTCCTGGTTACGACTCTGTTTGTACTACATTTTTGAAGAGTACTTCTGCCTACAGTTCCATTTTGCTGAAAAAGATCTCTCGCAAATCTCTTGACACATCGAACCTATAAATTGACTGGGAAGCTGGTTCCGCTTCATAAATCTGGCCGCAAAACCTCACCTCCTAATTACAGACCGATTTCACTAACCTGTACATTTCTTGAGCGTGTACTATATAAATAAGGTAGTCATTTAGAAGATAACTCATTGTTCACGCTTGCCCAACATGGTTTTCGCAAAACATACTCATGCGAAACTGGGCTTTCTCATTCACTCATAAACTGCACCACATTGACGAACCATCACGCGCGGGCTGCATACTCTTGGACTTTTCTGAAGCATTTGACCAGGTCTGTCATAAACAGCTACTTCACAAACTCGGCTTTCTTAACCTCGGCCCCAACCTTTTCTGGTGGATTAGGTGCTTGCTTCTCGACCACTTACGATTTGTTAGTGCTAATGGCCATGATTCACCCTTTACTCCCGTAAGTTCTGGGGTGCCAAAAGATTCCGTCCTCGGACTTGTTTTTAATCGACATTAAGGATCTTTCCTCTGATGTCTCCTCGCAGATCTTTCTTTTCGTTGATAACTGCGTGAGCTTTCTCGAAATTAAAACCGATAATGCTACTAACGCTCTCCAATCTGATCTATCTGGTATAACTGGTGCACTAAATGACGAACGCTAACTTTCCTCCTCCCTCTTATTATCTTAGTGGCGTTCCATTACAGCTTAAGTATCCACATTCCATTTATTCTAATTTGTAGTGTGCACGCAGAGTAAATCATCCATGTTAACCGCATGCCACGCTATCTACGCCGCAACATTTCCGCCATATCTTCTTCTGTTCCACTAATACTTTACAAAACCTTACATTGACCAAAGCTAGAATACGCTGCCTGTGTGTTGTGGGACTGCAGATGCAAGCAAAATTGACCCTTCACCCCATTCTTTCTCTCCCATCTTCACGCACGCGTCGGAAAATTGCTTGCCAGAACTTGTTTCGTAATATAGGTATATTATCAATCAACTTCTCACGGTGCATTCCTTCTTCCGCCACGGTATACTCCTCACCGCACAGATCAACGCCATATAGAGTAGGCGCTCTGTTTTCAAGATCGAACACATTCTCCCAATCATTTTCACCACGCACCGCGATCGAGGGGAACCACATTCCAACTGGAATCGCATCAGTCACCGACAATAAACGCTCTCGAGAATCACTATAACCAATGGTATTTAAATATGGAAGCCCGTTTTACTTTAATGTATTTATGTCTGTGTATGTATGTGCGTATATGTATGTGTATGTATATGTATGTGTATGTATGTATATGTATGCATGTACCCCATCTTTTCTGCCAGGAACTTGAACAGTCGGGAAATAGCAGTCAGGCGCTTCTTCATATAGGTCACATGCGGACTCCAACAGAGGTCCCTATCAATAATGATGCCCAGAAACCGCTGGGTTTTGGCGTAAGAAATCGGTCGCCCGCTGATTGAGATGACATAAGGGGTCATTGCTTTAAGAGTGAAGGCCACTGGCGCGCTTTTTTCTGGTGATATGCTGAGACCTTGTTTTAACAAGTAGTTGGCAATCATAGTTGCTGCTTTTTGATGCCGGGAACGTATACGAGGACGTGTGACTGCCGAAGTCCAGACACAGATGTGGTCTGCGTATGTTGAGATTTTAATGGTGCTTGGCAAGTATTCAGCAAGGCCAATGAGTGCAAGATTGAATAGCGTCGGGCTAAGAACTCCGCCTTCAGGAACACCCTTGGAAGTATAGCGTCACGTAGTTGGGCCATCTTCTGTTAACACGAAGAAAATTAAGACGTGGAATAGGTAGGCTTGCCTTAGGAGCTCACGGGAATACACCAAATCAGGGAATACAAGGTGATATAGGATAGACATCATTTGAGGGCAAGGAAGCTAGCAGCAAGATAAAATTTGAGAAGCGATGGAGAGAAATGGGGGAGGAGCGTTGGGCTAGGAAGGTTTTCAGCTACTTGTACATGAAGAATGTCGATACAGAATGGAAAAAGCCAACCAGAAAATTGACTGGAAAATACTAGGAAAACAGCAGGGGGCCAAACCAAAAAGAATTATCGGTTAAAATGAAGGTGAAGGAAGCCGACACCGATATGTGGAGAATTGGCATGATTAAGAAGTCCGCACTAGAGATTTCTCGAACTTTTAAGCAGGAAATTGCCAAGGAAAAGATCAATGATAATACTCGGTGTAGTTCTCTACTGTTTGAGACCAGGAAGGGAGTATTGCGAACCAAGACATATCAGGCCAAATGCGAAGGGGTAGACACAGTGTGCACTGTGTGTGGAGAAAAAGAAGAAACTGCCGAACACTTGATAATGTTCTGTAAAGGGCTTCACCCTATAGTTCAGGATGATGGCGCAGAGTTTTTAAAAGCACTGGGGTTTAGGGAAGGTAGGGAGAAATAGGCTTTAAGCGGGTAGACTTAACTAGAAGGAGGTTATCCGATTGGTGGCGAAAGTTAAGGCACGAGTGAAAATTAATTCCTTCACTGCAAAGTACGAATCCCCAACCCCACTATATTAAGAAAAAAAAAGAGTTAATCTAATGGTTAGTTCACTGAGTATTACGGCTAGGTGGCGTTAGCCGCCGCCCGATCTAAAGGGTACAGCCACATCTATCCATCCATTCATCCAGTCCGTACCTGTTGCCAGTTTTGCTGGGTGCGCTTGTAGTTTTGTGTTTTGCGTGCCCGTTCGGCAATCTGCTCAGATTCTTGCGCTTGTTCGTCGAATACTTCAGTTTACATGCGTAGTAGCATCAAAATCGTTTCACCTTAGTTGTTAAATGCGTGGTACTTTAACCACTAGATCATTCAGAAAAGCTGCCGACCATTTCTGATTTCTAAGTACAGGCATCACACGATATAAATTTGATGGCTATTCAGTCCAAGTTTCCTGATTGCATTAGATGCGGAGATGAGTCAATCATGGTCCATAAATTTACTTTTGATAGAAAGTACCCATGTGACACTCGCATGCTCAATCAAGCCTCGTTATTCGCTTCAATGGCTGCACGAGCGAGGAAAAAACTTTCGACTTTGAGCGTGCGGCTAACACTCCAGGGTTTCTTGGCATGGAGCATTATATGCGGCTGCGGACTAGTTGGTATTTGATACTTGAAACTGCTCAGTGCTAAACACAGCAGCACAAGTTAGACGAGGATTAGCGCCGACATCCAATTGAAACTTATCTCAACTCCCATGTGTTGCCTACACCCGAGATAAAAACAACATGCTTATGCTGAAAACCAAAAAATCGAAGTAAAGCATACAATCACTGAGACCACAAAAAAAAAGCAGTGACATAGAACTAGCCAATAAATCCAGGTAAGCCAGTTCTTTACAGTCTAAAGTATTGAAGGTTCTGGGTGTCATCATGATGATTTATTTATTTGTAGGATTGGACGTCCAGAAACCACCATATGATTATGAGAGACGCCGTAGTGGAGGGCTCCGGAAATTTAGATGTCCGGGGGTTCTTTAACGTGCACCCAAATCTGAGAACACGGACCTATAACATTTCTGCCTCCATCAGAAATGCAGCCGCTGCAGCCGGGATTCAATCCCGCGACCTGCGGGTCAGCAGCCGAATACCTTAGCCACTAGACCACTGCGGCGGGGCACAGGTGCCATCATGAGGATGACTGGTAAGATCTTGTGTTTTCTCAGACAGGTTCTGGCAATCGTTTTCTAATTATGAGAAGCCAAACAAACGTTTCTACCCTTGTACATTACTGTTTGCAAATTTTTCTGTAGCCATCTGGTTAAAAACTTTCCTGTTTGACCAACGCACTGAATAAGCAATCTCAGTTATGTGCTTGAACTAATGTTGTTGGAAAACCTTTGAACCATAGCCAAGCTCTGCACGGCAAAACATTGTTGACTGTGCAGTAGGCATCGATTACAGGATGCCTTGGTTCTGTGCCGACAGTTATGGGGGCCAAATAGACGGGTGCCTAAATATAGGGTTGCAGGAATATTGTCCAAAGATAGGTCCATAGAAATATTGTCCATAAATATTGTCCATAGAGATAGTTCTTTGGCTTCTCATTGTTGAGAATGTGGTTGCCAGCCTCTGTTCGCAAAAACACAAGCTCTTGCAGCTCAACTTTATGATAGCACCAGGATTATCATTGAGGCTGCATGAACAGCTAAAGGAAGCTGGTGAGATGGAACCTTCGATGTTACTATCTGTTAAAGAACTAGCTTACCTGTATTCATCGCCATGTGCTATTTTGCTTTAGTTTTTTTTTGTTTGTTTCAGTGCCCCTTCACTTACTTTTTTCCTCTACCAATGCGCATGTTATTATTTTGGGTGGGGGCTATATATTGTATGTTGTATAAAATTTCAATTGGAAGCCTTTGCTTGCCTTCGTGTCACTGGTGTTGCTTTATCTGCTGTTGTGCTGACTATTTTCAAATAACTGTGCAGATGCGTTGTATGCATGTTGAAATCAACACAGCGAAAAAAACTAGAACGCAAGAAAAATGAATAGACACCACTACGCCTGGCAACTATCCTAATAAAAAAGCACACCATTGGAAGAAAACCAAAGGTATCAAACTCCCTTGATCTGGTGAATGACAATCACAAAGTTTAGTCCTGAAAGGCTAGCATAGTGCAGAAACTTGAAGTGAAAGAGGGGATGACAAACACCAAATAATGTAATTTAAAAGGCTTTTTTACCGCATCTTATATATGGGACATTTTTAAAAGGAATTGGTCATCAAAATTTGAGAGAGTAGACGATGCCGGCTTTCAGAATAGCTGAAATATGCATGCTCATTATGAAATAAAAAACATCTACACCGTTATGTTCTGGCTGCATAGGGTGCTTAGGGTGCTTGTGGAACACAAGCTCGAGACCAGTTACATCTGTGTAATTCACCTGAGCACATTATCAAGGGCAAGAGGCAAGAAATAAGTGCAAGTGTCATTTAGCAAAGTGACACAACTTTCTTCCTTGTAAAGTACAAAACAGCTGCTGAAGTGCTGAACATGCTCGCATGATACCTTGCGAAATTTAGCAGCGACAAAAGAAAAAAAGTCCGCATTAATTTTTCTCCAGAGACGATTCTCATGGTCGATCGCAGGGCCTCGTCAGTCAGCCTCAACTAGGGAACCTACTTTTGTTTAGAATAAAAGTATGAGCTTCAGTGTCTTTTGTCCAGGCTTGGTCACTCAAGAAAGGTTGGTGGAACACATGTTTCAGGCATCTGATTTAATCTGCAACCAGTGCAGTGTTTTTCTCATGTGATAACAATGGGACAAAAAAATTTGAGGCAGATTTTCAATAGTTGTGCCAAGCCTCAAAGAAGTGATACTGAACAACCCCCTTTGTTCTGAGTGATTAGTTTATTTCATTCTCCTATTTTTTATTTATTCTTCCTGTCTTCTTTCTTTCAATTTATCTTGTTGTCTATTTATATTACATGCTATTTCCTTTTTTTTCACCTTTTTCCCTCACTTTTTTATTCTGTTTCTTCGTCATTCTTTCTATGCGACACCTTTCTCTCTCCCCACTTTTTTTCCCTGTTCCTCACTCTCGCTTCTCTTTCCAAACACCTTGCACACTATACTGTAAAAAGCTATGATAAATTCTGCTAGCGTGTCTGTATAGCCGAGTGGTTGTTTTCGATTTGTCAGTACATAGATTCGAATGCAATTTTATTGAGATTTTTTTTCCCAACATTTTGTTTTTTTTGTACTGCATCTCTAGTCCATCAGTGTTAATGAATCCCATGCCGGACGTATCGGCGCATGTGTACTGGGAGTGAAGCACAGCAGGACAAAGATGAACAAGAGGCCAAAAAGCATGTGCTGGTTCATTATGATGCTTATTTTTGTTCTCACATCGCAAACCAATCCTCTGCTTAAACAGCTCTACGTTTGAAATATGAAAAAGGTTGTCACATGCACAGTCTTTTACTATGTTCCAAGTGATCTTACAATTCGGTTTTAAATAAGTGTGTGCACCATCTGAGTACCAAAGCATTTTTTTAGCGAAATAAAAGTATTTTGACCGTTTTTACCTATCCATCTAGCTAGCTGCCTATGTCTGGGTGCTCGCGTGATCACCTCTCTTACTAGTGCAAAATAACAAATACCAAAACGCCGACCAAGGTGAAATACACAAAACTAAAAAAGACGTTTCGGCTACCCACACGGAAGCCTAGTTCACAGTGACCTCAGTCAAGAGTCCGACGGGATTCCGTTGGACTCTTGACTATATAAACTCTCTTACTTGTACATACCAAAACTGGCATGCAAAAGTATGAGTGTATGACAAACATGACTGAGGCATCAGGACTTGAATGACACGAAATACCTGTCAGGTAAATCATGAAACCCTTTTTCATACACATCTGGTGCATACCCATGAAATGCGGGCATGGCCCACAGGTTATGAGCCCACAGTAAGGCTTTGCCTTCTCAAGTATAGCTAAAACAGACATTGTAAATCTTACCCTAATAACTTTAAAGAGCTTGCGTGAAAAAAAAAAAACATTCACTGCCCGTTTTACTGACAATGCTGGTGAGTAAAGTATTTCTGGACCATAAAAAATAAAAAATCACAATTAAAGCGAAAAGTGAACCCAGGCATTCTGTGAAGCAGTCAATTTTTCAACCCCAGAGTTGTACGACTGCTTAAAGTAACGTCCACCATGGTGGATCAGGGGCTAAGATGCTCACCTGCTGACCCGAAGTTCGGCAGTTTGATCCCGGCCACGAAAGTCACTTCTCTAGGACTTGTCATAATGCGACAAGCGAGTATGCCTACAAACAGTTGTTATTAACATTGACGAAGCGTTACCCACAACGAGCTGGTTGAAGCAGAAACCCAGCAAGCACGAGCTACACGAACGTCGTATTTTTTCACGCTGGCACATACTATTTGCTTATATAAGAAATCAGTGTCTTACAACTTCTCAATTCTGAAAGCTTGATTACCACATGTATTCAACTATAAAGGAAAGATGTGCCTTATTTTTATCATGCTTCACCTTGTTGCAGGAAGCAAGATAAGATGCATTGCCATTTATACCACGGTGTACACTGTATTTTATCACAGATAGATTAATTGTCCTCTGTGGCCTTCAATGCACCCAAAAAACACTCATACATGTAAAGCCTCCCATGTTGGGTGCCTTGTTTATTACTGCATGCTTGCTATGGCAAAGGGGCTAAGAAAGCATGTCTTCCTGGGAAACATCCATAAAATGGCTTGTAACGAGCCCGTAATCAGTGTGTCTTATTTCATATGACTCCAATGGTGCACAAATCACTGGCTTTTGCCTTCTTGCTGAACGAGTTTGCAACAACGAAGAATTTCTAATTTGTTCACATTGTATGAAAAAATATAGTTTCCTCTCTCTTACCTGTCAGCATCAAAGTAGAAGGTGACATTCTTGAGCGCCTTAAAATAAACTGAAATTCATATTTCTGTTTCTCATGTAGGTTAATTTATGCCACACATGCAAGCACAGTCCATGTACAGTTCTAGCCATGTTTCATGCAATGCAGCAAATGAAAAGAAACTTTCTGTTGCACGGTAAATGTACGATGAAACAAGCCCTGTGGGGATCACAACTCAGGTGACAAATTGCGAACTGAGATTTTTCCATGTTATACAGAATTATGCGGTTGCATCAACAAAGAAACAAACAAAACCGTTTCCAAAGTAACAAACAATACTGCATTAATGCTCTGCTGAGTATAATTGTTTTCTATTGGTATGACTAATTTCTCCAGTAATATTTTTTATGTGTCTATGCAGAGCATCTTCTGATACACAATGGGGCAACAACAACCTGCATCTGCAGCTTCAATCAAGCTCTTTTTTTTTCGCAGGCCTGCCTGTTCTACAAAAAATTTGTACAGTAGCCTGCTTAAAGATGGGACTGTGCTGCATTTTCCAAGATTGAATTTTCGCCATGCAGTTTTTTTACGAGAAAGAAATCAAATAGCACCATAATTAAAGGATAAGCTGAAAATGGCAAGCGCATGTTGTGTCTGTTGCTTTCTCTAATATATCTACAGTGCTGCCTGATTTTCCCCTAAAATAGATGTATTCTGCAGTAGTACCCCTTCAGTGCATGCTGAAGCCAACAATGAAGAAAATGCGAACGTTGCAACGAGGCCAAATCACTCCTCATTCTGGTGCCTTCGGATATTGTTTACACTTAGGCCCGTGCTTTGAAGCAATTAACTTTCCATGGTTCGATGCAGTACCCAATATAGTGGATGTTCTCCTGGGTGGGAGTTTGATATAGCAAATACTATACTTAATAATGATCGACAGTATTTAAAAACTGCTTTGTGTCATCACAGTGAGCATGCTGCAGCTGCACTGAAAATGTATTTTTATGGTAGCGAAAATCGTCAAGCAACGCCTTGTGCATTGTAAACTCTTGAAGTGATCCTGCAACACCTTTTAAGCATGCTGATCGGTAATTAAGGTCAACTATAGCGCCGCACATGACTTGGAATTACAATCAATTTTTCAGGTCAGCTTTTCTTGTGCCGACGAACGACGCTACTAGCTCAAAAATCGCTACGTTACGAGCCAAGTATCGAGCAATGGCCGATTTGGGCATGCGCTCCATCATTAGTAAAGCAGCTGCGGGATTTCGCTATTTGTCTAAGAGTGTGTGCGATGGCACTAAAAAGCCGTGCATTTGATAAAAAAATTAACAAACAAAAATTATTGCCCAAGCACTGCGTCCAAGTGGTTAACCAGCGAAAATTGAAATGTGTGGCCCCGGTGTTCGGAACTGGGTTCAACCGATGCTTCTCTTGGGCCTTTCACAATTATTGGTTACATCTGCGTGCTTCTTGATGAGGTTAGACACATATTTGGCTTAATTACCGCAGTGTTTATTTTACATGCCATACATTATGTCTCTTATGATCGCGATCATGGCGGAGTGTAATGAATGGTTAAATGCGTTTCGCAATGCCATAATCCCATTAGTTGTTCTGGAACCGCAGGCGGTCACAGAGGTCGCAACCAAAGTCAATGTGGCACGGGAGAAACTAGTTGAAACCTGGCGTTTGTCCCGGTGAGCTCGCTTCCGTAATCATCACATTGACGCCGCGTTTTTGTAAGCCTTTGAAATTGCACGCTAATTCGGCTGCGTGGTTTGCAGGATCCGCCTGCCTCCGGCACTTGCGTTCCTGTTCGTGATTTAGCGCAGCTTTGAAGGCTGCGGATTATCGGTACACAGATGCTGCAGGCTCTCGACCTCCCTGGCCTGTTTTTGTGCCCGGGCTGCCCCATTGTCTTGGCGAATGCGAGCTCTCAGACTCTTCTACTGTCGCCGTTCTCCTAGAGCTGTCCTTTGAATACCCATGTGGCAGGTTTCAGAAGAAACTGATGCATGTGTGCTCAGCGCCACGGCTGCGACAGGATGGACGACGTCACAACACAACCAATAGCACGCGTGCTTGGGTACGATACTGCGAACAACGTAAGTGATAAGACAGCCAATGGAGATTGCTCGTAACACCGCTGCCGGACTGGTTTTCCTTTCTGCTAGCCATGTACAACTTTCGCTGTAAACAAAAAACTGCCCTAGGAACGCGTCACGTATTTTCATTTGCAAAGAAACCATTTCGTGCAAATCATAAGGTTTCTTCATTGTGCCGACAATATGAGCCTTACCTTGAGCGACAAGCTGAAAAGGTTGTGCCTCCTGATGAAATTTCTAAAGGCAAAGTTCCTGCAGCACTTTCAGCCGGTGCGTCGGTTGAGTTACGACAAAAGCATAATAGAATATTGGGTAGTCATGGCTGCAAGCAGTTATTTCGCGGAAAACCTATCTGCTTTGGCTACAAAGTGATAGCCATTTTTCGCCTGAATGCGAAAAATGGCTACCTAGCAAACTTGATCATCATGGCTGAAGTATACCTAGGAAAATGGGAAGACACTGTAACAAGCACGCCTTATGAAAAGGCTTCGGAAAAGTGGCAGTGCCTTTCCATAAAATGGTAGAATTTCTAGTTGGAGTTCGTACCGCCATTCCATTTTTATTTCAACAATCACTTCCCCAGCCTGCACTCAGGTGCCTGCAAGAAAAGAACTATGGCACAGTGAGGCAAAACCGTGTGCCAAAGGAACCATGTGCCCCATCGCTCAGCCTGATTTGATCAAGCGCATGACTCATGGATACGAAGAGCACGCACTTTCGGATGATGGGATAATGATCGTACGCTGGATGGACAACTCTGTCGTAACAATTGCAAGCACCGTGCATGGCGTAAAACACATGTCCTCTGCAGATAGGTATTCCCGCGCGCAGAAGAAAAAGATCAAGTCCCTCACCCTAATGCCATTACTCCGTATAACAGCTTTATGGGAGGCACTTCTTAGATGGACGCAAATGTAGGTACCTACTGAATAGCAATCTGTGGAAATAAATGGTGGTGGCCTATGTTTACTAGGCTCTGTGACGTAGCCGTAAGTAGTGGCTGGGTGCTAATCCGCAGCTCAGGATCAAGCATCGCTCAACTTAACTTCCGAAGGCAAATTGCTCAAAGCTACCTGACAAGATGGAACAACAAGCCAAACGAACCTGGTCGTAGAAGAATGTTGACGCTTCATGACAGTGCGCTTCAAGACAGCGCGGTGTGCACACAGTGCATGAAATGTGACGTCGGCATGTGCATTCCATACTTTTCACCATATCACAGTAAATATAGTATATAAGTGCCCAGCAGCTCAATATTTATATTTTCACAATGTGTCAAGGCCAGAAATAAATTTTTTTGGTGTGTGAGGTCCGATTTGCGGCAGTTGTTGGCTTGCGAAAGCCAATGCATCAAAAGTCATTCACTCCCGTCAGCCTGAAAGTTCGTGATGCGGCAATTGATGACGTCAGCGCCCATCTTGAGAGGTCGAAAGAGCTCGCAGTGAGAGAACTTAGCAGGGACGCCATTGGCACTATGTACGACGGTATGAGGCAAAAACATGGCTGCAAAGTGGCATGACACTGGACTTGGTTTTTATTTCGCAGTCCTGTCAAACTTCTTCCTAGCTTGCTGATGGCACAAGGCTCTGCCAGATGGAGCCAAAGTTTCGCAAGTGTTTCATTGCCCTGTCTGTGAGCGAAACGTCATTGAGGAGTCTGCTCGAAAAAGCCGAGAGGGACAAACTCATGGTGCTGGCATATTTTACTCGCAGTGGCCACTACAAGAAAGATTGTTCTTTTTGGTGTGAACATTTCATCTGATTTAATAATACCTTTCATAAATAAAAACTGAGTTCCAACTTTAAAACTCGTTTTTCTCATAACACAAATTTTGCCATTTTTTCCAATGTGCCCCTTTTTTTTCGGGCACTTCTAGTGCTCGGATCTGAATGAAATTTCGCCCAAATTTTATTCAAAGTATGACAAATGCAATTATTTTGTTTAAATTTCAATCTTTTATTGTATAATAAAAAGTTGTATGTATGCCTTTACTAGGTAGGTGAATTATAGACTTCTTATGTCTATTATTTTTCACTCATAGTACATATTTTGTATGTGCTTCCTAATTAGTTATTTCCACTCTACACTTTATTTGAAGCATTATGAACTATGAATGGTAAAAAATTACAGAAGTTTAAGAATGAGCAGAGAGGGGGGGTGGGCAAAAGGGTTAAGGTTTTCACATTGTCATGTCGCAGAGCGAAAAGTGTGTAACTTGCAAGAAAACTAATTATACATTTGAAATCAGCATAAAAAGTTCCATAAACAGCTCAAGTTTTTTTGCTCTAGGGTGAATATTTAAAAAAAAGTGTCTTAGAGTAGCAACTCTTCTCAAAATCCGTCTTAAGGCAGGAGGACACGTCGACAAACGAGAAGAGAAAGTTGGCACAAGTATTTATCGAGCGTCAATTCATACACGCAGGCGGCAAAAGTCTGGAACATGGTTAGTAGGGTAGCAGGAAGACCATGCACATTCACTCCTTGGTAAACACACAGGGAGACAGCTTGGAAGATCAGGTGAACTTCCTCGGCGCATTATAAGTGAGGCTTTCCGAAGATACAAAATACAAAAGCAGAAAATAGAACCTAAACGTATATAATACGAGGTATACAACCTACCTCTCAGCTTAGCTGAGCTACTAACAATACCAAACTACTGCAGTAATTCTCCCCCAGATTCCAAATGTTGAAAAACCTACCTCTTGAAACACAAAAAACCTTACTTTCCTTGTACAATGTTATCTGGTTGTCTGGCACATATCCTTACTTGAAAAGAGGTTACTGTTATTTTCATTTTGAAACAGGGCAAGAACCCTTCCTCCTTTACGAGTTATAGGATCATCATGGCACTTGCTAGCTGCCTCTGTAAACTTTCTGAAAAAATGATAAACCGCTGTCTTGTACCTATTCTTCAAACAATCTGCTCGACCAATTTTAGTGCTGGTTTCGAGAGGGTACATCCGTCACCGACGACCTGATATGT
This sequence comes from Rhipicephalus microplus, assembly GCF_043290135.1. Classification (NCBI taxonomy): domain Eukaryota; kingdom Metazoa; phylum Arthropoda; class Arachnida; order Ixodida; family Ixodidae; genus Rhipicephalus; species Rhipicephalus microplus. The sequence goes on from NW_027464847.1 coordinate 109,670, forward strand.
AGAGACGCACAAGTCCGAGAAATGTTCGTCCACAAACAGTACTTTCTTTGTACTTCGATATCGAAAGGGCTTAAAACAAGGCGTGGTGCTTTGGAATATTAGGAGACTTGTCTCCCCGTAATATGCGTGGCAGAATGTTCCTTATTATGAAACGTTACTTGTCCAGTCGGACATCTGGTGTCCGAGTGGGCAGCATTCTTTTCCAAACATTTGTATAAGCGGGAGTGCTGCAAGGTAGTATAATTAGCAAGGTGGTACACTTTTTATTATAAAAATGAATTCCTTGCACTTGTCTATTCTCGGCAATACATTTTACTGCACGTATGGTGATAATGTCAAGATTGGCTGTGTCTTGTAACCTGGTAATGTGCGAGTGGCAGATTCAGCTGGGTTTGAGCAAGGTCTCAGAATTAGCAGAGGAAAACTGGTTCCAACTTAATCCACAAAAAAGCAAAGCATGTGTGCTTTATTCTCCGAAAAAAAAAAAACATTCCAAACTGAAATTCAAGTGCATGGTCAATGTCTCGTAATGCCAAAAAAAAATTAATAGGCCTAATCTTGACACCAAGCAAACCCTCGTACCACACACCAAGTACAGTCGACTCTTGTCAATTCGAGCTCAAACGCACCTCTGAATTTTGTTTACTTATCGAAAGTTCTCAGATGTACAACTTCAGGTGAGGTGACACCCACATTATAATTAGGCATAGGACTTGAACCCTAACTGCATGCAATGAACAGAAAGCAGAGATGTAGGGTCCACAAGTTTATTGGCCATTTACTGCTGATCAGACCTTTTTCAGAAATCGTGAATTGCCAACTGCTTTTTCACGATTTACCATGCGTGTGCTTCATTTCCAACATTTGTTTACTAGCAAAGCCCGTTTTTTTTGAAGGCCTGAGGTGCTTATTTTTCATTTTCACACTGTTATGATTTGCATGCATAAATGTAAATTTTAAAATAGTAGTAGCAAAGCAGCAAATGTTTTCTGGTATAGAACCTCAAGAGGTAATAATTAACCGACTGGTGGATTGAAAGAAAAGAGGGCTGACCAAAAAATTGAACTTTGTTTTAATGAACTGAAAGTATGAATAATAGAGAGCTTGAATTATCGAGAGTCTATCGTATTTAATTAAGAAACAGGTGCATAAAAGCCGTGAATGTTCTGTAAGTGTTGTCACGCGCTATGGGGGGTAGTGAAAAGAAATATCTGATGAACTTGTATCGCAGCCTGAAACGCACTCGCCTATACTAAGGGACAATAGCCCATTAGTCTGCGACACCTACTGCCCTAAAGATTCTTGACCCTAAATCATTGAGGCATTCACCAGCCCCGTTGAAGTCCTGTTTGTGGAATCCAAGTGGTCGCTCCCCTGCAGAGATATTACATGTCCTTTCTATATAAGTGAATGCAGACAAGGAACGCCCTTCACATTTTACAATTTATGACATGTCCAGTTTTGCTCGGTTTGAAAACTGTCCTTCGTTGAGACAACCTTAGTTACTTCGTTTGAGGCGCCGAAAAGAGGAAACCGGTGTGACACTTGAACACCGTTTGTTGGCTCCTGCAGTGTGTCTGCCACCATGGGAGTGGCAGATGATAGATTGTCACATGTCCATTGTACATATATCTGCACATACTTTCGAGGACTGTACCGGATATCTATCGCCAGGACGGTGGCCAGGATAATGCACCTTCAAATAAGAAAAAATATGTGCTACTTACTGCTAAGCAATCTGCGTGGTCGCTAGCAACGCCGGCATACGCTTCCAGCTTTAGTTACTAACAAGCCACAGCCGTGTTTTCAGGCTGGGAAATTTACATTTCCGGCGAAGTGTTGGTGGCTATAGCAATGCATTTTTGTCTTGAAGTTTGTCATCCCGCCGATAGCGCTGCGGTCAGCGACCGATGGGCGGCCAGCGTTACTTTATCTGGTCGATCGCGTCACACGAGTGTAGGGCGGGTGTCTAGAATATTTTAAGTATATTCTAGGCATATAGTTAGGGTGTAGGCACTCTGACTGATGGCGCAAACTGCACGTAGCTTGCATTTTTCGCTGAAATTAATGCACCTGACAAAACTGAGGCTGGCTGAGCATTTTGTCACAGCGTGGCACAACAATTGGGAATTGTATCACATTGGCGCAGCTTTCGCACCCCTGCTCTTGCCATTATTTTTAATTAGTCATTAATATTTCTTTTTATCACCTTTTCAGTAATTCGGCTGTACAGATCCTGCTGAATGAAGTTAGAGGTCAAGTGCACACTACAGATTCATACCTTTTATCTGGTGGCAATCCACCATTGCGCGAGAGATATAGTGAAGCACTAACAGTGCTTCACATTTCAATCTAATACAAGGTATCGGACACGCCTAGATGAAAACACTTTCTATTACCCTACTGACAACAGATACCACTTCAGCCAGCAATGTTAGTTGGTAAGGAATCACTTTTAATGTCATATACCCAGGCATTCTGTAGCAAAAACTCTGAGAGGTCACTGCTGTGGTGGCTATATAAACAAAGCCCTTGGACGCAAGGGCATTCATAAGGCCCTTGCACTAATGCCATATATCTCAACCATGGTTTTATTATCACGGCCTTTTGCCATGCATTATCATAATCATTGTTCCTCTTGTGTCCTCCCTGCCTTTCCTCTCTATTTCTTTCTCTCTCTCTTGTCTCATGACCTGGCAATCTTCGGCCATATTTGCCCTTGCACCACAAAACAGCCAACATCAACATGCTGGTAACTTACATTTGGGGGTCATCACAATGCAGGAATAGATCAAATGATGATTGTGTGTCACAACATTGTGACTATGGGGTTGTCAAGCTCACACGCTGGGCAATGTGGAAGTAGTGCGTTGCACAATTCAAAACAGGTCAACTGGTGAAACAGATCGAGACAGGTCAACTGGGTGGTTGTATGTACATAATCGCTACTAATAAATAAATTCTCCTTGAGACATTATTGTTATGTTCATTAACAGGTGTGTGGTGTGTGCTCTATTATCTTGGTAACATTAGGTCAATCTCGGGCATAATTCAGCTAATAGCTATTGTATAGCGAGTTTTGGAAGCCTGCATGTTTTGGATTTCTGTGATTTTTTTTATTCCAACTGGCTGAAAAGGCTTTCAATCTTTTTTGTTCCAGGTTTTGAAGGCTGGAGGCAATATGCAGCAAAAATTTCCCGAGGCCTGCAGACAACATTGTTTCAACCGACTTAAAAGTTGAAGCACAAGTCAATAAATTATATTTTATATGTCTATTTCACCCCTTCTTTGGCTTCCAGTCACTAAGAGCACATATACATTTCAATGTGTCAATTCAGTGGAGTTATAACATTTCATGTCGGCAGTAGCCATCTCTTTATAACAGTTCACAACTGCAAATGTTGCTGTTCGAACATTTTTACAATTGCTGGTAATGAATACATTTATTTACTGAGCTGTGCCTTTGAAGACGATGTATGTAAGGAAAACAAAAAGGGAGTGCAACTCATATCAGCAGCCAAAACAGTAGTGCTTTTATGGCACCATGATGTCTAGAATCGGAGGTTGGCGTAGTCTACACTCCTTTGCGAAAGTCCGGCTTTTTTATTTTTCTTATAAAACAGCTAGATTACAGTACATCAAATGTTTGAATACCTTGTGTGCTACAGGTTTGCTCATTACAAACACCACCGAGCAGCTGAAGCAAATGAAGTGATATTTTTGGTTGGGTTAAGGTGATGAGATACTGTACTGGTGATGTTTTCTGCTGAAGAATTGGTACCAAGGGTTGGAAAATGCTGTCAGGGAAGGCTGAGAGTTAGATGGAGTGAGGAAATCAATAATTTTGCCGGGATAAAATATAATCGGCGCACACAGGATAGGGTAAACTGAAGATCCTTGGAAAACGCCTTTGTCTAAGCACTGGACTAGAACAGGCTCAGAATGATAACTGAAACAAACTAGAGAAATTACAGCCAACATGTCATTAGTAACACTTGAGTGGTGAAACATACAAATGTCGCAAATATATCATACACAAAAGATATTATAGAAATGTGTATACTGTGTGCATGTTTAGCCTTGCATTTAACACACAAGTTGCTGCAAAAAAGCTTTTTGAGTGCCTCGTTTTTTTGTCGACCCCCCCCCCCCCCCTAAAGGCTGCCATTCACCAAGCACTCGAAGACAAACTAATGACTGCCGCAGAGCAGTATTCAAGCTGTAAGACCAAAGGAGCGGGCTACTTCGGCACACTGTGGCCACCAACAACAACCACTTCGAGATACTTTTTTGTTGTGGCTGGAGCCAACACTGCAAGAGGCACAAAGATTAGTGCTATCACGAACACACAAACAGTACAAAAAATGGCATCAAAAAGAACAATTCAGCTTCAGCGAAATTTTTTTTAAAAAAAGAGAAAAGCCCACTAACGAAGGCAAGCCAAGGATGGCAAAGCCTTCGTTAAGTGAGCAGATGGCAATGCACGATCTCTTCAAAGGTGAAAATGAATCAGAGGGGCCTGCCGGCATTGCTAAAGAAAAAGAGCACAACTACAGTAAACCCAGCCGTTAAGCCATGCACACAATGCTCTCTTCAAACAGATGTCACATGCAACTTGATGCCCCAGCAATGTAGCACCAAAAAAAAGCACTATGTAGTTCAGTGTAGTCACATTTCTACTTTAGCTGAGAGACTTCAAATGACACTTTGTTACTATTTTGCACAAAACGATCGTAAACCGAGAAGGTGAAGGTGGTCAGACCGGAACACTGAAAAACTAAGATGACGTTTGTAGTGTCCCTATGACTCGATGGCTCATGTAATGAAACACCAAAGAGTGAAGCAAAGCTGGGGACTAAATCAAAATAACTTATGCAATGACACCAAGAACAGGGAACGTCCAGGCAGCAGAAAGGTTCCCTGGAGACTGATGACCTCAAGATTCCGCTGGGTTCTCCTCCTTGAAGCACACAGAAACCACTGACATTGATTATGGCCCACTTCGAAGGGGAATATAGAAGCCGTTTAGACATGTGCGCTTTTAATGGCTCGAAATCTCGCAAGAAGGTTGTCCGCGACAACGTTCATGCACTACTACTTCGTGTCCTTCTAAACACCGTTATTTTTCCACCTGCGAACTTGTGTCTATGTTTCAAGGAATTCTTAGCGTATTGTCAATTACAAATTAAAAAAAAACATTTTCAGAGAAATTGGTTGACCTGTGTTCTTGTCATTCAGTTCTTTCAAAGAAAAAAAGCTGTAAAAAATGCAGCTATACGACGTGCTCTGCTATCTCTAGCAAATGTTAAAAAAAGATGCCGGGGCACTTTGTTCCGCCGCGACATGATTCGATTTCGCGGTTGCACGAGCGCACCACAAGGTTGAACTCCACTCCGCTGCCCGATGTTTCCAGCGATATTGAATACTCGCCCTGACTCTAATATTCGAGTAACGTCTCATGTTTGAATCCGTGAGCACTGATTACACATGTATAAAGCAGCGGATTGCGTGGCTGTGGACGCAGTTGGTGTTCGCAGCTGCTACTTCACGCTAGCTACAAGCTTTCACTCATGCTAGAATTACACCATAAGGACATAAAACGACCATGACGGTGTCGCTATTGGCATATTTCGTCAGAAAACGGCAGCTGAAGCGGCCGGCTGGGTGCTCTAGGCAAAGCGACTCCGTCTGTATACATATCATTGGTGCCAGCTGCGGTCGGCGACTGAATGGCACGTACAACTTCAGAGGTATGCAATAGCACATTCCGTACACATGCGAGTAAAGGTGCACACTACAACTTTGACACTAAATTATTATAGTGCCTGTGCCTTCAGAACTCAACACAGCTGAAGAATGTACAGGAGAAAGAAAGGAGTCTTACCCGAGATCGTTGTTTAGGACAGCCTCGACTTGGCGAATATCAACGCGCCGCTCCTGCGTATGGAAGAAATCACAACTTGTACGCAAACGTCTGCTGTACACACAAAACTCTCGCACAAAACGTAGAAATTAGCTCCACACGAAATGTGTAAGTCGAAAACACTGGCGTAGGACTCCGACAACGTGTAACCACCATCTCAACTTCCAGAATGAAAACAAACATGGCGCTTGCCGAACGTTTTTATGCGCATGCGCCGCTCTAATCCGGCGTACTATTTATACACGGACATAACAAATACACGGACATAACACTGCATCAAAGGTTGCGTGAAACGTCTTGATGGGAACAGGTGCGAAGCCGAATCGGAGCACCATTTGGATTACTAAAGAGGCAGCCGCGCTTTTTCTTGTGCGCACGCCTACGATCTCACGCACACGGAAGTAATGTATGCAGTGCACTATGAATGAGATCTAGCCGACATTGCAGTATTAACAGATCTCACATTCTCCTGTGATAGCCCTTCGGAGCAGCAGTATGTTAAAATAAATAACTAGTCATGCCAAGTATAGGATATGGTATCAGAAGCAGTTCTTATGTTTATGCTAAGAAAGGGAAGCAGGGGCGGTGCCAGGATTATTTTACCGGGGGTGGGGGGCAGGAACAAGTTTTGGGGAGCTTCAGTTCCCCGCATGGCGCCGCCCCCGAAGAAAAGGGGCCAAAAAGATGACATGCCGTGGCCAGGGACCAAACCTGCGACCTTCGAATAACGCGTCCAATGAGCCAACTGACGCGACCTACTGAGCTATGCCCCCTTCCACATCTTGGGCTATCTATATATGCGTCTTTTATGTGGGAGCATCAGACAGCACTGCCAGTAGCCATGACGGCGAGTGTGAAGCACTTTTTTTTCTGCCTGTTTGGCATCACATATGTGATCTTATGAGCTAGAAACTGGGCAGTAATCGCTTATATACTATCTCAAGGCACAAAGTCTCTCAGAAGGAGCCCTTTGCTATGAATGAAGGAAATAAGCGTACATTTAAGGGCTCATTTTCTTTGTTAGACATTAGATGTAGCAATCATGCCAAGTAAAGTATCAGGGATGTTATTAACAGTAATTATATACTTGTTTGAAGAGTCCAACAAATCTATATAGTTTTCTTTCTGCTGATCATGTTAATGCAGTTATAAAATGTAATAAATAGGTCACAGAATCGCTGTCATTTATTGCTCCCGTCATTAAAATGTGCAAATGGTGCACACAGCATACAAACACGCACAAAGTAAAATGTTCACACAGCCCCAAAGTTTGTTTAACATTTGTAGCGTATGCCTAAAAACTTATTATATCCGGTGAACTGTTATGGCTACAAAATGTCATTGGAGGGCATGCTACAGGCAGTTTTCTGAGTGAAGTCTCAATAAGGGCAAAGAAGCACAATACACGCAAGATTCATTTATTCCCGCTAAAAATGTTCATATCGCCTCATTTATGAGGAGAATTTTTGATTTCGGGGCACTGAGTTGGGCACGTAGCAGTGTAGGTGGCTTGGTCACGTGACCACACAAAGCTTTGAGGCTGCAAGATGATCAATTAAGTTTAGAGTATTGCTTAAAAAAAAGTAACTAGTGACAGCAACATAGAATTTTATTTTAGCAAAAATGACAAAAAAGCCATGAACTATAATGACAAAATTTACCATTGTTTTCGTAATTTCAGTAGGATCTTCATATTTAAATTGTGTTCGGAGGCCGCAAAAACCAGTAAATTGCACTGCCTGGAGAACAAGCCTTTGCAATGTGCAAAGGGGTTGTTAGGATTGCTGTACATAAGATTTTCAGTGTACCCTACATTAGATTTTCAGCCTATCGGCAAACTCCTTCGTGTTAGCGTTATACCAGATGTCGTAGTCCTAAATGTGAGAAGCCTAGATACTGGCAAGATCTGTCGCGGCAAGATGAATCAGGTACCCAGTATTCTGTTCAATCCTTTGCATTTTGCATATATCAAAATAGTGGACAAGCTGAAACCCTCTATAGTCTGAAACATTTGTGTAGGTGCACCATAATCTGTGCATAAAATTACAGCACGTATAGTATTACTACACGCCCTACTTTCTTATGTGCTTCAAACGTTGTAAATGCACTTAAATCTAAGCACTAATGCTCTCTTCACAGCAATTACTGGAATTGAAAAGCTATCGAGCCACTGTTCCCACCTATGCAGCATACCTCAGCACACCAAGTTAGGCTGCGACAATACAGGCTTCATAAGCTTATTACCTTCATATTGACAAGGCCTTCCTTGTTTGCTGGAGTAGAATTATCTGTTATGCTCGCCTAGCACTGTCAGCTGTAAGTGATGTATGAAAGAGTTCATCGGCTTTGCAAGCACAAAATTTTGATAAACATGCTACAATACCATTTAAATACATAATGAGTGCAAGGCTTTTCATTGCATTAAAAAAAAAAGAACAGGTACCACAAATATTGATGCTTGTTACTGCAATCAATGCATAAAAAAGTAGAGATATGTTCATGGCACACAAGAACAGTTCATTGTAGCAAACACACCCACACACTGATTAATGTGAAATCAAGGCAGTAGTTTAATCAGCTAGAACACTAACGTAAGGAAAATAGCATAGCTAGAGCTAAAATATGGCCACAAGTACTTCATTTTCAATTTTTATGTAACGAATTCATTACTGCCTAGCACTAACTGTGCCCGAATGTTGGGGAACCTTCCCATTTGTGTAGAACCTTTCGATGAGTTTAGGCACAGAATATAAACAGCTAGATTTCACTCTCGAACTAACACATAGTCGTGTGTGCATGTGTGTTGTGTATGCACGTGTATCTATTGGGAATTTAGAGCGCAAAAAAACAAAACCAGATATTCACAATAACAAGAGACAAGGCGGGAGCTACTTTCATCTAAACTTATTTAATGTTCTGCCCACAAATATATACAGAAACTGTTTGACAATGCATTTGAGTGTGTGTGCATGCGCTTTCCTGAAGAAGTTTATGGGCGAAGCCTCAAATAATGTTAGATGATAGTTGCGCCCGTCCTGCATCCTGTTGTGAATGTTTTGTGTGAGTGCGCTTCTGTGTGCATGTTTGTGCATGCATTCGCCTGTGTTTTTGGGTTTGGCTGCATTTGTATATGTGCGAGTCAGGAAGCTGCGAGTCATAAAACAGTTTTTCCCAAAAACTTTGTTTTTCATTTTTACTTGCTTTCACAAGTTTGAGTTCTCCATACTTTGCAACAAAAACTGAATATTGCCAATAAGATAGGTTAAGATCACTTTTAAAGAGCACGAGGTAGCTACTAAAGAAGTGGCCTCACACCTGCATGTTCGACTGCAAATGTCATTGAAAGACGACTGTCTTCTGTCTGGAGAGAGTGAATATAAACAAATATTGTGAGCGCTGACTATGATGTTTTGCGTGAGAACATCGGCGAATGGGATTCTAAAGGCGCTGTGTGAGACAGCCCCCTAACCCGTTCACGTGGTCGTCACTGCAACGTTGCCTGTGTCCCACACCTACAATACTCGCAACGCTAATTATTGATTAGCAGAGAAAAAAATAATGTTGGTGTTCACAAACACAAACAAATGAAGAGAAACTTATCTCTCGTTGCGCGCTGCTTCTGCACCAACCAACCTTGCCCAACCTTGCATCACCTTGAACCCACTGAACAGGCGAAGCGCGCGAAAACACATCCCCACAGCTCGGAAGTAGGGCACAGACAGCATGATTGGATGGATAGATGTGGCTGTAACCTTTAGATCGGGTGGCAGCTCACGCTACCTAGCCGTGATACTTAGTGAACAAACTATTAGACTTATCTTTTTTTTCTTTAAATAGTGAGGGTGAGGACTCGTACTTTGCAGTGAAGGGTTTAATTTGCACTCGTGCCTTGACTCTAGCCACCAACCAGATAACCTCCTTTAGTTATTTCTACTCGCTTAAAGTCTATTTTGCCCTCCCTGTCCCTAAACCCCAGTGCTTTAAAAAACTCTGCGATATCATCCTGAACTATGGGGTGAAGCTCTTTACCGAACATTATCAAGTGTTAGGCAGTGTCTTCTTCCTCTCCACACGCACTGCATACTGCCTTGGTTCGCAGTACTCCTGTCCTGGCCTCAAACAGTAGAGAACTACCCCGAGTATCATCATAGAACCTTTCTTTGGCAATTTCCTGCTAAATGTTCGATAGAATTCTAGTGCGGACTTCTTTATCATGCCCATTCTCCACATGTCAGTCTCCGTTTCCTTCACTTTCTTCTTAACCGATAGTTCTTTTTGGTTTGGCCACCTGCTGTTTTCTAAGTATTTACCACCCAATTTCCTGGTTCGCTTCCTCCATTTTGTATCGACATTTTTCATATACAAGTAGCTCAATACCTTCCTAACCCAACTCTCCTCCCCCATTTCTCTAAATCGCTTCCCAAATGTTATCTTGCTGCTAGCTTCCCTGCCCTCAAATGAAGTCCATCTCATATAATTTTGTACTGATTAGGTGTATTCCCGTGAGCTCCTAAAGCAAGCCTATCTATTCCACGTTGCTTAATATTTAATCTTGCTTGAACTTCTGATCTCATGCACAAGACCAGATTGCCGAACGTCAGCCCAGGAACCGTGACCCATTTCCATATTCCTCTCACAACATCATACCTATTGTAATTCCACAGTGCCCTATTTTTCATCACTGCTGCATTCCTGTTATCTTTAGTCGTCACGTAAACATCGTGTTCCCTCAGGTACTCGGAACCATTGCTTATCCATACGCCAAGATATTTTTTATTTATCTGTTATCTCTAGCGTGACCTTCTGTATTCTAAGCTCATTACCTTCATTGTCTATAAAAATCATGACTGCTGATTTTTCCTTACAGAATCTCAAATCTAACCTATCTCCCTCATTACCGCAGATGTCCACCAATCTCTGCAAATCTTCCTTGTTGTTGGCCATTAGCACTATATCATCTGCATACATCAATGCTGGTAGTGCCTGTTCAATGAGTTTTCCTTGTTTGACGAAAGAAAGGTTGAAACCCAGTCCACTTGCCTCTAATTTGGCCTCTAATCCTTGTAGGTACATCATGAATAATAAGGGTGACAGGGGCACCCCTGCCTAAGCCCCTGTTTTACCTCTGGAGGCTTGGATACCTGTTTTTTCCACTGTATAACTACCTTGTTACCTTTATAGATATCCTTTAAAAGATTAGTGACTACATGTTCCACGCCTAGTGTGTCCAGTATTCCCCACAATTCCTCCTGAACCACGCTATCGTACGCTCCCTTGATATTCAAAAATGCTAGCCACAGGGGCCTGAGTTCCTTTCCTGCTATTTCGATGCACTGCGTCAGTGAGAACAGATTGTCTTCCAACCTCCTGGGTTTCCGAGACCCATTCTGCAGTTCCCCCAGCACCCCCTCATCCTCTATCCATGCCTGCTGTCTTTCCATTAAAATCTGCATAGCCAGCCTGTAGACCACTGATGTCATTGTTATATGACGGTAGTTGTTTATGTCATCTTCGTCCCCCTTTCCTTTATAGATCATGTTATTAGCACGACGCTCTAACCGACTGAGCTAGCAGGCCGGAGTTATAGATCATGTTCATCCTGCTAAGTATTCATCCATCGGGACTTCACCATCGATTATTGTTTTGCTCACTGCCTCTTTCAAAGCCTGCTTAGACTTCGGACCCAATGTCTTTATCAGCATATTGGAATGCTATCTGGGCCTGTTCATGTACTACTTGGAACCCTCTTCTCAGCCCTTTTCCACTCTCGTTGTGAAAATGGAGCCATTGTGCCACTTGATCCATCCCTGTCTATTATGGTGCATAAGGCACTTCTTTGTTGAAAGTTTTGCTGTCACCCTTGTTCTTATATATTCAATAGCTTCGTCCCCCTCTAGCCAAGGACCTTGAGCTGTAGTTATGAACCTCTGCTCTAGAATTGTTTCATTTCTTAGGGAGTTTAGATGGTTCCGAAATTTCGCAGCTGCCTTTCTGTCCTTTTTATGTACTTCTGCCAGCCACTGAGCACCCTTTCCTCTAATCTTTTCATTGAAAAGGAGGGATGCTTCCCTTCTAGAGCTTAGAAAGATTTCCCGTTTTCATTCAACATCATCTGTCGGTTCATCCCGTTGCTTAGCATGTCTGTGTTCGCTAGAGGCTTCCTGATGTTTTGCTATGGCTCTCTTAACGTCCTCATCCCACAAACTTTTGGGCTTGTGTATTCTTTTCCGGGGTCACTTGTCACGTGCCTTAGCAAGCTCTAGCCCAAAGAGTCTAATTAGCTTAGTGTATGTCCACACAGTTTTATTATCCTCAGTGATTACTTTCTCAATTTGTTTAGTAGCAATTTTTATTTGCCTTTCTGAATGAAAATTCTCTTGTAGTTGCTCATCTTGTCTCTTTCCCACTTTCGATGCACTTCCAAAACTCAGCTTGATACGTTTGTGATCACTACCCAGACTTATGGAGCCACCTTCATCTATGTGCATTCCCCTGAGCTTATCATACATCCTATGTGACATCAGAGCGTAATCTATCGTCGACTGCAGCCTTCCTACTTTCCATGTTATTTGCCCTTCACACTTCTCAGTACTGTTGCAAATGATCAAATCAAGCCTTTCACACATATCAATGATCATTTTGCCTGTCGGGTCGGTATACCCATCTTTATTCTTTATTATTTATTCTTTATTCGGTGAGTGCCCCGCTTTGCTCAAAAAGGCGTTACAGCAGGGGGGTTACAGACTGGAATAAAACAGTTCTTCGTTTATACAGCACACTTGCTTGTCTTGCAGGCGGTTCCAATCTCTAATGGTCAACACAAAAAAGGAATTATAAAACATGGTCGTTCTTGCACGATACTCTTTCACTTTGCGTCGGTGGCCATATCGACTAGATATGTAACTGGGTTCACTGAAATAGTTATGACGGTCAATCCCAGTCCGCCCATGAAAAACAGAAAAGAAAAACTTCAAACGCAGTTTTTTCCTGCGTAAAGAAAGCAATTCCCAACCCAATTCAGCTTTCATAGCACTGCAGCTGTCTCTCCGCTCGTACCGCCCTAAGACAAACCGCGCAGCTCTGTTTTGTATTTTTTCAAGCTTATCAATCAAGTTAGCCTGCATCGGGTCCCACACAGGACATGCGTATTCTAAAATCGGTCTAATACATGTGAGATAGGCTGTATTTTTTAATGTTCGGGGTGCCAATCTTAGGTTCCTCTGAATGAAGTTTAGAGCCCTCGCCGCTTTGCCAGCAACGTGATCAACATTGGCATTCCATGAGCAGTCATGCGACAAAACAACGCCAAGATATTTGCATGTTGGTTCGGTAATAACAGTATGCGTATCTATGGTGTACGCCGTTACTATTGGTTTCTTTTTTTTTTGGAAACACGCATATGAACGCACTTTTTGGGGTTTAGCGTCATTTGCCACTTCTGGCACCACTGTACAATACAATCCAAATCGTTCTGCAAATAAGCACAGTCACCTTCGTTCTGAACCTGTCGATATAACACACAATCGTCGGCAAATAAACGCATGCGCGACGAAATACCCACAGAAACATCATTTACAAAAATAAGAAATAAGAGAGGCCCAAGGACAGAGCCTTGGGGCACGCCTGATGTAACGTTAACATAGGGTGAACACTTCCCATTTAAAAGAACGCATTGACGCTTTTCAGCAAGTAATTGGTTATCCAGATGAACACATTTGGGTCGAAATTTAGAGTCTGTAATTTGGCCAGGAGAAGGGAGTGTGACACGGTGTCAAAGGCCTTTCGAAAATCTAAAAACACACAATCTGTTTGGCCACCTTCATCAACGTTGGAAGCCAGCTCGTGAAAGAACTCTACAAGTTGCGTCGTACAAGAAAAACCTTTACGAAAACCGTGCTGCTCATTTAATAATACATTATTAGCAGTAAGATGGGTCAATATGTGCTTGGATAAAATGTGCTCAAAAATTTTCAATGCCACTGACGTCAATGAAATGGGTCGGTAATTTGTTACATCTTTTTTGAGCCACCCTTATGAACCGCAACAACATGAGAAATTTCCCAATCTTCGGGTAGAGTTCTCGTTGAAAGGAATTTTGAATAAATTATATAAAGGTAAAGGAAAATTGGCAGTGCACATCGCTTTATAATACGAGGAGAGATGCCATCAGGACCAACTGCTTTGGATTCATCTTGGTTTTCTAGAAGAGAACATATGCCACGGACACTCAGTTCTACCGGTGGCATCGGCGGAATCGTGGTTGGGTGTGGTTTTGAAGGAACGTCAAGCTTGGGCAAGAACACAGACTGGAAATATTTGTTTAAACATGTAGCTTTTGCTTCCTCATCAACTACAACCATATTATTAAAGTTTAGTTCAGCCACTCCAACATGATCAGACCCACACTCTTTGATATAATGCCAGAAACACTTTGAATTAGTTTTCATTTTATTGCTGAGCCCTTCGAAATATTTGGTTTTTGCGCTTTCCACACATGATTTATACTGCTCCGTTAATGCTTGTAATTCTTTCATGTGGTCACTGCTTCCAGATTTCTTTAATTTACCAAAAACCCTTCGCCTTTTCCGGATTAATCTCAAAATACCGGACGTCATCTATGGCTTCTTGCGTTTACGAAGCTTTCCGGCTTGTTTCGCAGGTATATACTTATCTACGAGTGCTAACAACTTGTCCTTAAAGCTAAGCCATAAATCATTCACACTGTAGTGTTCAGCTAGGCATTCAAACACGGGCAAATAATCTTCTAACTTTTCGACTATTCTTGTGTAGTCCCCCCTACTGAACAGAAAAATCTTTCTTGCCTCACTATTTGAGGTGTTTTTACATTCTTTTTTTATTTCTGCAACAACACCCATGTGGTCGCTGATTCCTGGAATAACATTGACATTATTCACCAAACTGGGTGAATTTGAGAACACAAGGTCAAGAAGGTTATTATTTCTAGTTGGGCAAGTAACAAACTGGGTAAGGCCGTAGTTGTCTATTATATTTTTCATTTCTATGTTTGCGCGGCACCCAGTGCCTCGTACGCATATTCCATCATGCCATTCTAAGTCTGGCAAATTAAAATCACCAGCAAGAAGGAATGTTCGGTTTGAAACTTCCGAGATAATCTCATTTAACGACTGAAGTGTTTTGTAGTCAGAGTTTGGGGGTCGATAAAATGCATCTACAGCGAATGAAGAATTATCATCTAGGGGTAATCGTGCACCCAACAGATTTAATATCACACTGAATGTCGAGGGCAGCAGATTTCAAAGAACTTCTCACAAGTAAAAATACACCGCCCCCATGGCTTGGTCTATCTTTGCGGTACGCGACAAAGTCACTTGGAAATACTTCACAGTCGCCGATATCACGGTGCAGCCACGATTCCGTTCCGATAACTACGTCAGCTTTAACAGGCTCGATAAGCCCCGCCGATTCGTCCGTCTTTTTCGTTATGCTTCTACAATTTATTAAAACAGCGACGAAGTTGTGTCGGGCGTGTTTTTTTTCAGGTGCGCGTCATTTTTTTCGCAATGGAACGACTTCCTTCTTCTCGTCATCCCATACGTACGTTTTTTCATCAAGGGAAAGCCTCTCAAAGTTCAGTCTTACTTTTGTGCTCTCACTTTTGTGGGCTTTACCGTATTCCCATAACCGCTTTCGCACTTCCCGAGTAGCTGGCGCAAAATCCTGATCAATGCTGAAACATGACCCCTTCAATTTTTTTGCGTTGGACAACATTTTTTGCCTTTCTTTGTACGAAGCGAAATTTGCGATGATAGGTCGCTTTTTTTGTTCTCGGTATACACCAATGCGATGTGCCCTTTCTAACGATGCCACTTCGATTCCAAGCTTGTCGCCAACGATTTTTTTATCAATTCCTGGGATTCATCCCATGTTTCTTTTTTATTGTCATCTACTCCATGAAACAAAAGGTTTTGTCTACGACTTCTGTTTTCCAGGTCAACGTTCTTAGCCTGCAAATTCCTCAATTCTTTCTGCATGTCACAGAACGAGCGCTAAAAATGAGCGCGCCGCCAAATTCTTGCGACAAGGGCGGGAGAAAACGCCGCGAGGTCAAAAGAAAAAAAAAAGAAAACAAGCATCCAAGGCTCCCCGGGCGCGCGACGCCTCTCCTCTCGGAAGCGTCGCTTTGCCGATGAACCTCCTCACCCCACAGCGGCGGCCGGGCAAGCGCTCGATTTTTCCAGAACGAAAGGGGCGTGGTCATACCGAGTTGAATCATCCTCCGGGGAGGGCATTCCAACCGTCTCACTCTCCCCTCAGCCTTCGCCGCGTATCGCGCCGACGAAATGACGAGAAATTTCTGGAAGGTGGCGCGGAAGGTATTTAATCGAGCGGCCGAGACGAGAAATCAGGAGGAGACGGAAGTGAACGCCAGAGCGCGTAGGGATTCCGCCGTGTAGTCGGCGAAGGTTTTGGTCCGTAGGGACGAAGCCGGAGATGAAGAGGATTTCCACCTGAGGGGTGACGACTCGAGCTACCGGCAAGAGTGTGTGTTTACCGCTATCGAGCGAAGACGCGGGGCAACAGCTGCGTGTGTGAAGCCGACGTGTTCCGGCGAGGAAGTTGAAGTTGGAAGAGTGGCCAATTGAAGACGGGAGGTTTTCTGGAAGAGAAACTTCGAGAGCTGCGGAACGACAACAACGCTGGACTTTGAGTGAGTGATTCTCGGAAGAGTATCATCTCGACTTTTGTTCCAAGGACTTTGGACTGAATAGGTTTTCTATCTCTTTAGTCTTTAAGTGTCTTGGTTGTTCAATGCATGCGACTGCATTGTAGTGCGAACTGTTGTCCGTGTCCGTTGTTTCACGTGTGGCTGATTGTATCGTGTAGTACGTTGATTGATTGGCTTGATTGGTGACAAATTGTATGCAACTATTGTGGAGTGTGCATTTTTGTGTGTTGTTTTCGATCTGCCATTATTGAGAATATAATTTGTTTGTTTATCAACTCTCGGCTCTGACTTGTTCTTTGGGCCACAGCCGGCGTCCGCTGGCGCGCCAAAAAGGACCACTTCTAAATTGTCCACGCTTTCGTGGTGCGGTTCGGGGGCCCGATACTTCGGCCCTTGGAATTAGCCCGGCGATCGCCTCCCTAATTAACGGGACCTGTGTGACACTGCAGAATCGAAATGTCATCCTTATGCTCTGTAACTATTTTGCCTAAGTCTTCGACTTGCTTCTTAGTTGCTCCAAGGCTGTCCTTTATGTCCGGTATCATTCCCTCATGCTTCGCGACCCGGGATTCAATAGAATCTAGCTTATTTAGGATTTCAGTCTGCCCTTTTTGCAGGCTTTGTAAGATATTCATTTCAACAGGGCCCGGATTAAGTTCCACATCGCCGGAAAGCAACAACAGTAGGAACAAATAAAACACCCTTTTAGCAAACAGAAAAGACGTTCTTCGAGGCGCTCGCGCTCTTTTACGACAATGAGCATCAGCGAATGCCAAAGTGGGAGGAGCCGGCTACGCACACAATAGCCGAGAAGCCCGAATGGGATATTGCAAATTAACCTGCGTGAACAACAGGGAAATCAGCTGCATGTCCGCCAGCGTGCCGGCTCCAAATCCCACGAGGCAGAAGCGTTGCTCGTCTATATAGGGTTCATTTTGGTCACATGGGTGCCAATGTCCGTAGATGATTGGTCGATGGCAATCACTGAAGTTCCGCCACGCGCCGAGCTCGTCATCGAAGATAGCGGGCTCGGAATTCGTGGCGTGGTCCGACAAGGCGTGGGATGCGATACTCGCCGAAGATGACAGCACCGCTGAAGCTTGGTTTTGGCCAGAGTGTAGATCAGCGCTGCCGACAATCGCAGCGAGCCTGAAGGCAAATCCAAAACTTGCGAAAACCTGCGTGAACAACAGGGAAATCAGCTGCATGTCCGCCAGCGTGCCGGCTCCAAATCCCACGAGGCAGAAGCGTTGCTCGTCTATATAGGGTTCATTTTGGTCACATGGGCGCCAATTTCCGTAGGTGATTGGTCGATATCTTCTATTTGGCATTCATATCTCCTATTATAATGATCTCGCACTCTCCTCCTAATTCCTCAATGTCCTTTGATATACATTCCACCATTGCCTTGTTTTCCTCTCTTGCCTTTACTCCCGTCCACAAGTACACCAAATCAAGGAGTGTAATCTGCCCAGCTACTTTCCCTATTATCCATAAATGTTCCTTGCATCCCTGCTTGACTCTTTGCCAACCCATGCTCTTACGTATAAATGCACCAATTCCACCCCCCTTTTCGCTGTCTTCTGTTCTATTGATTATTCCCATACGTAGTCCGGATTGCAGGGTGGTTGCTCCAGGTGCAGTGGATGTGTCTCCACAACCCCATATACAATCAGCTCCTCCTGCCTCAACTGCTCTTCTATCTCTTCTCACGTGAACGTATTCCTGCCACCCTGCATGTTAATATAGCCTACGTCTGACTGAGCTCGGCCCTTGTGCTTACGTCAATTTCTTCACTCACGGACTTCATGAGGCTTGAATATTTGTGCCCCTTTAGGTCCGTCTTTGGCTACACTGTTGGCCTCAGGGCTCTGAGTCGCCCTAAAAAAGCTATGGCTTGGGGACCCTCTCTGTTACCCACCCTCCTGCCCGTCGCACCACTGTAGTGAATGCCATCTTGTGCAAAGGGGCGAGCGCCGGGCTCGAACACGTCCTGGTTAACTTCCATTACGGTGTATCCGAGTTGCCGGCTCAAACCCTTGATCACACAATCGGCCTCCTCTACCCTCCTTTCAATCCCATGAGGCTGCCCCCAGACCTCTGGACTATGGATGGATGGATCGATGGATGTGGCTCTACCCTGTAAATCGTGCGGCGGCTAATGCCACCTAGCCGTAATACTTTGTAAAGCAACGATTATATTTATATTTTTTCTTCTTTAAATAGTGAGATTGAGGGTTCGTACTTTGCAGTGAACGGTTTAATTTTCACTCGTGTCTTGACTTTAGCCACCAATCAGATAACCTCCTTCTAGTTAAGTCTACCCAATTAAAGTCTATTTTTGCCCTCCTTGTCCGTAAACCTTAATGCTTTGAAAAACTCTCCGCCATCATTTTGAACTATAGAGTGAAGCCCTTTACAGAACATCATCAAGTGTTCAGCAGTTTCTTCTTCCTCTCCACATAAACTGCATACTGTGTCTACCCCTTCGCATTTGGCCCGATATGTCTCGGTTAGCAAAACTCCCGTCCTAGCCTCAAACAGAGAACTACCCCCAGTATTATCATAGATCCTTTCCTTGGCAATTTTGCTTAAAAGTTTGATAGATCTCTAGTGCGAACTTCTTAGTCATGCCAATTCTCCACATGTCAGTCTTCGTTTCCTTCGCTTTCTTCTTAACCGATAGTTCTTTTTGGTTTGGCCACCAACTGTTTTCTAAGTATTTATCAATCAATTTCCTGGTTCGCTTCCTCCACTTTTTATCGACATTCTTCATGTACAAGTAGCTGAAAACCTTCTTAGCCCAACACTCCTCCCCAATTTCTCTCAATCGCTTCTCAAATTTTGTCTTGCTGCTAGCTTCCCTGCCCTCAAATGATGTCCATCTAATATCAACTTGTAATCCCTAATTTGGTGTATTCCCGTGAGCTCCTAATGCAAGCCTACCTATTCCACGTTGCTTAATTTCTAATCTTGCTTGAACTTACGATCTCATGCACAAG
The DNA here is from genome assembly GCF_043290135.1 of Rhipicephalus microplus. NCBI lineage: Eukaryota > Metazoa > Arthropoda > Arachnida > Ixodida > Ixodidae > Rhipicephalus > Rhipicephalus microplus. Next base: position 129,303 of record NW_027464847.1, read on the forward strand.
ACCGCATTGCCGAACGTCAGCCCAGGAACCATGATCCCCTTCCATATCCCTCTCACAAAATAATACCTATTGTGCTTTCCCAGTGCCCTATGTTTCATCACTTCTGCATTCCTGTTACCTTTAGTTGTCACAAATATTTCGTGCTCCCTTAGGTACTCGGTCCCAATGCTTATCCATACGCTCAGATATTTGTATTTATCTGTTATCTTTAGCGTGACCTCCTGTATTCTAAGCTCACTACCTTCGTTGTCATCAAAAATCATGACTGCTGATTTTTTTCATACTGAATCTAAAATCTAACCTATCTCCCTCATTACTCCAGATGTCCATCAATCTCTGCGAATCTTCCTTGTTGTCGGCCATTAGCACTATATCATCTGCGTACATTATAGCTGGTAGTGCCTGATCAATGAGTTTTCCTTGTTTGGCTAAAGAGAAGTTGAATCCAAATGCACTTCCCTCTAATTTGGCCTCTAATCCTTGTAGGTACATCAAGAATAATAAGGGTGAGAGTGGACATCCCTGCCTAAGTTCCCATCTCACCCCTGTGGGCTTGGATACCTGTTTTTCCCACTTTATAACTACCTTGTTACTTCTATAGATTTTCTTTTAAAGATTAGTGACTCCATCTTCCACACCCAGTGTGTCTAGTATTCCCCACAAGTCCTCTTGATCCACGCTATCGTACGCTCCCTTGATATCCAAAAATGATAGGCACAGGGGCCATAGTTCCTTTTATGGTATTTCGATGCACTGCGTCAGTGAAAACAGATTATCTTCCAACCTCCTGTGTTTCCGAAAGCCATTCTGCAGTTACCCCAACACCCCCTATTCCTCTATTCATGCCTGCAGTCTTTCCTTTATAATCTGCATCGCCAGCCTGTAGACCACTGATGTCACTGTTGTATGATGGTAGTTGTTTATGCTCTTCCGAAACTTAGCTTGACACGTTCGTGATCACTACCCAGACTTCTGGGGCCACCTTCATCTATGTGCATTCCACTGAGCTTATCGTACATCCTATGTGACATCAGTGCATAATCTATCGTAGGCTTCAGCCTTCTTACCTCCCATGTTATTTGCGCTTCACGCTTCTCAGTTCTGTTGCAAATGAGCAAATCATGCCTTTCACACAAATCTATGATAATTTTGCCTGTTGAGTCAGTATACCCATCTATATCTTCTATGTGCGCATTGATATCTCCTAGTATAATTATCTCACACTCTCCTCCTAATTCCTCAGCGTCCTTTGATATACACTCGACCATTGCCTGGTTTTCCTCTTTGACCTTTGCTCCCGTCCACAAGTACACCAAACCAATGAGTGTCATTTTCCCTGCCACTTTCCCTTTTAGCCATAAATGTTCCTTGCACTCCAGCTTGACCCTTTGCCAGTCTCCACTTTTATGAATGAATGCCCCAATACCACCCCTCTTTCTGCTGCCTTCTGTTCTATTACAATATTCCCATACGTAGTCCGGATTGCAAGGTGGTTGCTTCATGTCCCAAAGATGTGTCTCCACAACCCCATATACCATCAGTTCCTCCTGCCTCAAGTGCTTTTCTATTTCTTCCCACTTTACCTATTCCTGCCACCCTGCATGTTAATATAGTCTATGCCTGACTTAGTTCGGCCCTTGTGCTTACGTCGACTTCTTCTCCCACAGGCTCCGTGTTGCTCGAATATTTGTGCCCCTTTAGAATCGTCTTCGGCTACACTATCGGCCTCAGAGCTCTAGGCCCCCCTAAACAAGCTGTGGCTTGACGACCCATCCTATTACCAACCCTCCTGCCCGTCGCACCACTGTAGTGAATGCCATCCTTTGCAAAGGGGCGAGCGCCGGGCTCGCACACGTCTTGGCTCACTTTCATTACACTGTATCCGAGTTGCCGGCTCATCCCCTTGATCACACCGTTGGCCTTCACTACCCTCCTTTCAGTCCCACGAGCCTTCACTACCCTCCTTTAAGTCCCACGAGACTGCCCCCAGACCTCTGGGACTGTGCATATGGTCACATGCACACTCCCAGAGGCTTCTCGGAACTTACGCATCCCATATTTTAACTGTCTGTAAAGGCTCTAATCCTTGCCTTTCGACACATCATTGAGCCACGCATGAATAATGACGAGATTTTCGCCCTCCATGCTGTCCTCTACAACCTCCTGAGCTTTGGCCAGTGCATCCGTCATGTCCTTCCCTGACTTGGCCTCCACCCTCACTCTGCCATCTTCCTTCACTGTCTTGAATACACCATCCCTAACCGTGGACACGTTAGAGTCCTCTTCTCCCAAGAACAGGAGAAGAGTGCCGCGTCGCGGCAAATGGCAGAACTTCTCCAGTTACATTTTTATCACGAGCTGCTATATAAACTTCCGACCTGCTCATGGCGTTGTCACCATATTTGATTTTGCTTGTTTAGTTTTTTTGGTTCTCGAAACGGCCACAGCACGCCATGGTGCTACCAATAATCCCCATCATGTTAGCGGCCTTTTCATTCTCCGTACGCTCCCACTCGCCGCCAACACAGAGTCAGAAGTTTGCTAGGTGCGATAGGTGCCCCTTTGTGAAGCTGTTGCGTGTAATCAGTTGCTATACATAGTCGGCAACATCGTCCAGGGATGGCAGCAGTATAATACTATTTTCTGTGATGGTATACTGCTGTGTTCCTTACTGCAAGTCCAGCGGGCGACTTTCTAGGAAGGGCAACTTTCGTTGCCCTTCCTAGAGAATGACGTCAGTGTCACCCGCGCTGGTGATGGGTGATTGGGAGAATGAGCATTTGGGTACACTATGGAAGTGAATTAAACTATATTTTGAATGCTTTATGTGGGGGACCCTTCGTGTAGAGTGTCCTTGCATACAGAGAAAACCCACGACAGGCTTGTTATACATAGTTTGACACTATGTTATACATAGTGTCCTTTCAACGATGCTTTAAACTCGAGGAGTTGCACAAAATATTTTGCCATCTGCACCCTTCACACCAAATTCCACTTCGTAACAGCCTTTTTCCTGCCACAAAAATAAGAATGTCTTCTTCATCACTGATAATGACTGCACATTTAATGTTGGAAATGTTAATGGCTATGTGCTTGCCAAAGCAGGTGTTTCAGTGTATGCCGAGTGAAATCAACTCATTGAAATTGTGAACTTGCTTCTTAATTCTGCTTCTTGCAGTGGGAAAGCTCGCACGGGTACCGGCAATAGCTTTCGAGGAATAACTTTTGTATCTTCTGCACCAAGCATGGAATTTATGAACTTGTGTAGTAGGGAATTATATATCGGACTTGTCTAGTAAATTGCCAGGGTGAATGTGTAAACAGCATTTAAATTTCGTTCTTTGAAGTTATTGCCAAACAGGCCTTCAGGATGCATTATATGCATGATGTCAATCAATAACTTGGAAATTCAGCCTTTGATCAGAAATAGTGCATGCACAGTAGGTATTGCTGTGTAGGTTAACATAGTTTTGCAAACTGTAAAACTTGTTGGCAGATATAACATTTCGTGAAACAAAAAATTGATATTGCAAAGTGGATACTCGGAATACATAAAATAAGGAGAGCAACTGATCAATTTGGGTTTATCTCGTAATGCTTTTGTATGAAGTATATTCTCAAGACAGTGTACCAGCAGTCATGAGAAAGCGTGGTGGCACCGCCGATGCAAGATACGTGGCATTTGTATTGAGGGCGCGTTAAAGTTTCAGCTGACTGTAACCACGATGGCTAAATTTAGATGGTGGACGTTTTGAAGATACTGTTGGCGCAAACTGTTTGCTTAGCGGCAAGCCGCTACGTTTCTAAAACTTTGAAATGTGCAAGGGCCGCACGTTTACGTCGTCTGAAGTTTACTTGACCCTGACGGTTACAATTATCGCTCATTACACACCCTCCACATCTGCACAGCATGAAAATGGTGTGTCTTGAAACAGAAGTTCTTGCAGCGGCAACGAATTGGTCCTGAAGAAAAGTGACAGCGTGGGTCCAGCAGGGCAGAGTGCCCTAGGAAACTTTTGTATCAAGATGTTCCGTCAACTCCTGAATTACTTTTCCACAGCTGATGCGAGGCTCCGCGAAGTGAAGTTAGAAATGTAACGGTTGCATTCCCCACTTCATTTTTAGTATATTATTTAATTATGCGGCCTACGTGTTCCCGGCCGTCTGCTGGCCGTCTGACGGAAATTCGGCTGATCAACATCAATTTCACTCGACTCCTGCGCTCATTATGACCAGCATGTTGCCTCGAGATATTAAACCCTGTGAATCAGTCAGCGCATGCGTTAAAAGCACACACACACACACACACACACACACACACACACACACACACACACACACACACACACACAAAGACACAAGTTTATACAGTAGGTCGTGCATTTTTTCAATGGGGGGCGCCGACTGGAACGGCCGGGGAAACGTAATGTATAGGTGTTCCGTGGGGAAAACACCGCTGCCCGTGCCCGCTGCAGGCTGCCGTGCTCGAGGGCTCACGTTGCATGGCGCGTTTTTTAGAGCATAGCTATGGACACGTTGTGGCGATATAGGTGTGAGCAGGATGACAGCGCTACTTGAGGACGTCCAGGAGGGTTTAGAGCTGCCACAACGAGCGAATCGCGTGGCATGTGTGAGGGGATAGTATGCCTACTACCACTACGGATGCCACGTCCTCGATGACAGAGTATGGGCCCAATCGGATATGTAATCGTGCAGCTGATTGACGCAGTGACTGACTTTATAAATACCTTGTTACTTTTATAGATATACTTTAAAATATTAGTGACTCCATCTTCCACCCGTAGTGTGTCCAGTATTCCCCACAGGTTCTTTTGAACCACGCTATCGTACGCTCCCTTGATATCCAAAAATGCTAGCCACAGGGGCCTGTGTTCCTTTTCTGCTATTTCTATGCACTGCGTCAGTGAGAACAGATTGTCTTCCAACCTCCTAGATTGTCTTCCAACCTCCTGTGTTTTCGAAACACATTCTGCAGTTCCCCCAGCACTAGTCGGCTGCTGACCCGCAGGTCGCGGGATCGAATCCCCGCTGCGGCGGCTGCATTTCCGGTGAAGGCGGAAATGTTGTAGGCCCGTGTGCTCAGATTTGGGTGCACAGTGAGGAACCCCAGGTGGTCGAAATTTCCAGAGCCCTCCACTACGGCGTCTCTCATAATCATATGGTGGTTTTGGGACGTTAAACCCCACACATCATCATCATAGTTCCCCCAGCCCCCCCCCCCCCTCATTCTCTATCCATGCCTGCAGTCTTTCTTTTACACATAGTGTTCATGTGATGTAACTACCACCGTTGTCGCCCTCTCCCGCCATATCTGGGTACCTCTCTGGGGACCTATGGAAGTTCACGTGCTGCGGTGCGGTTTGTTGCGGGCTGGTCATCTGTTGCTGAGTACGATGCTGAAAGGGAATAATTGTGTTTTTTGTCGTAATTTAACGAGCATCCGCCGTGGCATCTGCCTAAGCAGGCGTTTGGTGTGTAGCGACACCACGGACCCAAGGTAACGGGAGGCAGGGGGAAGGTCGCAACAGAGAAGCATTGGTCACCCTGGTGCAGTATATGGCCATTACCTCCCACATGCATATTTATTTACTTATTGAAAATACCTTACAGGCCCACTGAAGGTCATTGAGTAAGGGGGGCATCAGTATACAAATGAAATATCAATAAAAGAGAAAAGCAGACGAAATATATATATATATATATATATATATATATATATATATATATATATATATATATATATATATATATATATATATATATATATATATATATATATATATATATATATATAAAATTACAAAAATCAAGGTGCAACTGCGTTATACAATATTAAAGTGCAACGAAATCAGGTTATCACGAAAAATTTCACTGTTACAAATGGATACAGCATGATCCGGAAGACCGTTCCAATATGCAATGGCTCGAGGTAGTGATGAAAAGGTAAATGCCTGCATGTGACCATGAATGCGCATAAAACTACGTGCATTGTGAATGCGCTGGGAAGTGCGCGCAGGAGAATAAAGTGGCAAACAGTGAATATTGTTACTATAAATGTACCTATGAAACAGACATAAAAGAGCAATGTTGCGGCAAATTTCTAGCGACTGAAATGCAAGGTCTTGTTTTATTAGGGTAATGCTTGAACAATAGTCGTAGTTTCCGGAGATGAATCTTGCTGCCCTATTCTGGACGGCTTCCAATATACGTACCAGGTAATCTTGATATGGTGAACATGTGGATGATGCATACTCTAGCTGTGGGCGAACATATGTAATATTGACGCAAAGTAGGCTGGTACCTATAGCAGCCAGCCTCTGAAGAGGACAACGAAGTAGTTCAGTGTGCGCGTGCTCTGGTGTTCGCGTTTCTGGCCCTTGGGTTACGAAAGTAAACGCCCTATTTTGTACCTGCGTGCCTGTGTCTTTGTGACATTTTCTGGTGGAGGTGCTGGGTACGGTAGATGATACGGTCCCCTGAGAGCACCCCTGACGCAAGTCCATCGAGTATCTCAGCCGAGCTTACCGCTGTGCACGTACGTTCCAGCCGTCGTCTCCAGGGACTCGAGCCACAGCACAGTTTGCTGCCTGAACGTCAGAGGACTATGAATCAAACACCGCCTAACGTCACCGCGCCAGCACCCGCGCACCTGGTTATCAACCAGCCCAAGACGCCGAAGACATTTCACGGAGCTGCTTTTGAAGATGCCGACGACTGTCTCGAGCATTTCAACCGGGTCGCAGTGATCAACGATTGGACCCCAGAGCCTAAGCTACGCTATCTGTACTGCTTCCTGGAGGACTCCGCGAAAACGTGGTTTGAGAACCATGAAGCAGCGCTTACGTCATGGGATTAGTTTCAACGGCAGTTTTTCAAGGCATTTGCCCGAGAGGACAGGAAAGAGACAGCGGAGCGTGCTATAGAGTCAAGGGTTCAAGGCCCTAACGAAAGGCTGACGACCTACGTAGAGGACATGGATCGGGTTTTCAGGCGTGCGGAGCCCTCTATGTCCGAATTCAAGAAAGTTCGCCACCTAATGCGTGGTGTTAAAGAAAAGATTTTTGCCGGCCTGATTTGAAACCCGCCTGCGACACTTGCGGAGTTCCATGGGGAAGCCACTGCCATGGAGAGGGCCCTTCAACGGCGTGCCAGGCAGTATAACCGTGGTGTAAACCCAAGTGAGGTCACTTCTGTCACTCTCGGCAATGACATCAGCGCGTTGCGAGAGCTTTTCAGAGCTCTCATTAAGGAAGAGCTACAAACAATGCAGGTGACTGCTTCACCTGCAGAGCAGCTCTCCATTGCGGAGATAGTACGCGCCGAGCTACGGCAAGCCGTTCACGCTCCCCAACCATCCGAGGCGCCACAACAGAGGCACTGCGTCGAGATGAGCTACACGGAAGCAGTGCGACGTCCTCCATCGTGCAGTTCAACCAGCGTATTTTACCCCAATGAGCGACACGCTCAGCAAATGGAGGTAGGCTTCCGCCCTCGCAGCTCACCGTTGATCGCCGAAGCAAGACCGAGAAAGAGTGACATCTGGCGTACACCCGACCACAGGCCCCTTTGTTTCCACTGCGGGGAAGCCAGACACGTCTACCGAACATGTCCATACCGTCGTGTGGGTCTCCGTGGATTTTCGCCTAATGCCCCTCGTCCATGACCTGGCGAGCGACCACAGGAAATAGAGAGTTTCATCTCGAATCGTCGCAGTATCGAACATCGGTCACAAGAGCTTCGCTCGTCGTCGCCTGCTCGCTACAGGTCACCGAGCCTAGCCTATTCACGCGGCGCTCCAAGACGCCGTTCACCCAGTTCTGCAAGTCGGGAAAACTGAGTTCAGCGACCTCCGGAGGTGAGGCCGCTGACGCTGACTCTACGGAAGATACTCCACTACGACGACAGCGACAGCAGCAAAAATATGTACAGACGCAGTCAAACGTGATGCGAAGAGTGGTGACATCAAACATTGCGGTAACTGTGGACGACGAAAAAGTAATGGCGCTAATTGACACTGGAGCAGACACTTCCGTTATGAGCATGGGTCTTGCCTGCAGGCTGAAGAAGGTTTCTACCCAGTGGGCTGGGTCGCAGATACGCACGGCAGGAGGCCATCTTCTTACTCCGGTGGGGCGGTGCACAGCGCGAGTCAGTATTCACGGATTTACGTATCTCGGAGATTTTGTAATACTGCCGAGTTGCTCGAGGGACCTAATTCTCGGACTGGACTTTCTGCGTGATAATGGAGCCGTGATTGATTTGCAACAGTCGCAAGTGACGTTTTATACGGCACACGCTTAAGCGCACAACCCTCACGGCAGTTACGTCATTGCTTTGAGAATTTGTTCAACTTGAATTACACACATTCATAGCGTATTTTTTGCCCCCCCCCCTTATGTAATGCCCTCGGGCCTTTAAGGATGCAATAAATGAAAAAAAATGAAAATTGTTCACGATGACGTCACGTTACCGCCGAAGAGTAGCGTGTTCACCTTGGTAGCCTGCGACGTTTTTGACGAATTCAACGACTATGAAGGTATTGCAGAGGCAAATATCCCGCTGCTGCTCAAACGAAACATATGCATAGCCCGATGCCTTGTTCGGTTAGAGAATAAACGCTCTCGAGTTCTGCTGACCAACTTCAGCAATGAGTTTCAGCCCGTTCCTAGAGGGACTACTGTCGCTTTCCTCAGTGAAATCGCCGACTTTTTCGATATCGGCACATTGAATACGACTTCACCGCATGCAAAAGCTTGTGCTGACCTGAGAAGCCGCATTCACGTTAATCCAGACTTGCCAGATTCACCAAAAGAGCGGCTGCTAAACCTTGTGAGGAAATTCTCGGACTGCTTCTCCACAGCATCGAAAGTTCGGCGTACCACCGTTACAAAACACCGCATTGTTACCGAGGAGTCGACGCGGCCTCTTCGCCAACATCCATACCGTGTGTCCCCGAAGGAAAGAGAGGTGATTAAGCGTCAAGTTCACGAAATGCTGAATGATGACGTCATCCAACTCTCGACAAGTCCGTGGGCGTCACCTGTTGTCTTAGTAAAGAAAAAAGACAACACACTACGCCTCTGCGTCGACTATCGACGGCTTAACAAAGTCACGAAACGGGACGTTTACCCCCTGCCACGGATTGATGACGCTTTAGACCGTCTACGCCACGCCCAGTTCTTTACATCACTAGATCTCAAGTCAGGGTACTGGCAAATTGAAGTTGACGAGGGCGACCGTGAGAAAACCCCGTTCGTGACGCCTGACGGGCTCTACGAATTTAAAGTGCTGCCTTTCGGTCTCTGTTCCGCTCCCGCTACGTTTCAATGCATGATGGATACTGTACTAGCCAGACTAAAGTGGCAGACGTGTCTTGTATACTTGTTGTGTTATCAACCACATTTGACGAGCATCTTTCAAGGCTAAAAAGTGTCCTCACTGCAATAAGGAGAGCGAACCTTACTATCAAGCCCGAAAAGTGCTACTTCGGCTATCAGGAACTCAAGTTTCTCGGCCACGTGGTTAGCCCGGAGGGTGTTCGACCAGATCTGGAAAAGTTGGCTGCCGTTGCCGATTTCCCTCGTCCTGGAGACAAAAAGGCTGTTCAGCGATTCCTCGGACTCTGTGCGTACTACCGCCGTTTTGTCGAAGGATTTTCAAAAATTGCGGAACCTCTTACAAGACTGACACGGCCAGATGTACCTTTCGTATGGACGGAAGAACAACAACAAGCCTTCGTAGAGCTGCGCAATCGACTGCAGACAGCTCCAGTGCTGGCACATTTCGACGACACTGCCGACACCGAGATCCACACAGACGCCAGCAACGTGGGAATCGGAGCCATTCTAGTTCAATGGCAGAACGGCGCAGAGCGTGTGATCGCTTACGCGAGCCGCAGTCTCACAAAAGCAGAGGCTAATTACTCTACCACCGAAAAAGAGTGCCTAGCAGTCGTTTGGGCCATTAGCAATTTTCGACCCTACCTATACGGCCGGCCATTTCGAGCGGTCAGTGAACACCATTCGCTCTGTTGGCTTGCCAATCTACGGGATCCATCAGGCCGCCTCGCCCGCTGGAGCCTCCGCCTTCAAGAGTACGACATAACAGTGGTCTACCGATCAGGCCATAAGCATACAGATGCTGACCGCCCGTCTCGTGCTCCTATTTCCCCGACGTCATCTGACACTGAACAAGATTTACTGTTTCTTGGCATCGTCGATGTGGTGCGGATGGCTGAGCTTCAACGTGAGGACACTGAGCTACTTCCTGTCATCCAACATCTTCAAGGAGAAGACATTATCGTCCCACGCCGACTCTCGCATGGTTTGACTACGTATTGCCTGCGGAACAATGTTCTCTTCAAGAGAAATCTTGAGAGCAGCCAGGAAACTTTCCTCCTCGCCGTTCCAATGGCACTGCGTGAGGAAGTTTTGCAGGCGTGCCACGACGATCCTTCGGCCGGTCACTTAGGCTTTTCTAGGACATTAGCGCACATCCGACAGAAGTACTACTGGCCACAGCTGTATTCGTCCGTTCAGCACTATGTCCGCACCTGCCGTGACTGTCAGAGGCGTAAAGTTCCACCCGCAAAGCCCGCCGGTTTCCTTCAACCTTTAGATCCACCTCGAGCACCATTTCAGCAAGTAGGAATGGATCTTCTTGGTCCCTTCCCTTCGTCATCCTCAGAAAATAGGTGAATAATTGTCGCGAACGACTATCTGACTCGCTATGCAGAAACCAAAGCTGTGCCTAAGGGAACTGCAGTTGAAGTCACCAGATTCTTTGTCCACGACATTGTTTTGCGCCATGGTGCACCTGCTGTTCTCATAACCGATCGCGGAGCAGCATTTACGGCAGACGTATTGCAACAAGTCACCAAGCTGACGCACACCAACCACCGGAAAACAACAGCTTATAATACCCAAACGAACGGCTTGACGGAGAGGTTAAACCAAACATTGGCCGACATGCTATTTATGTATGTTGACGTAGAGCACAAAACGTGGGATGAAATTTTGCCGTACGTCACGTTTGCTTATAAAACCGCTGTGCAAAAGACCACAGACCTAACACCATTCGAGCTTGTTTATGGCCGTCGCGTCACAACACCGTTAGACGCTATGCTCCCCGTAGACCAGGACAACAGCGGAAATTACAGCGTTGACGACTTCGTTGAGAAAACCGAGGGAGCCCGCCAGCTTGCACGAAACCGCATTCGCGCGCAGCAAGATGTCGACGCTCGCCGTTACAACCAAGGCCGAAGGAGCGTCCAATATCAACCAGGTGACTATGTATGGGTGTCGACACCAGTTCGACATCGTGGGCTTTCGGGGAAGCTATTTCGGCGCTACTTTGGCCCTTACGAAGTTGTGCGCTGCCTCAGTGACGTGAATTACGAGGTAGTTCCCCAAAGCTCCACCACCAATTTAAACCGAAGACGTCCACGTCCAGAAGTAGTCCATGTAGTACGGATGAAACCGTACCACGCCCGCGAGTTATGAACACTTCGAACTTTTTTCTTATTATCCACAACAGCGTGGGCTTTTTTTTTTCATTGACGTGATCATTTTTTTTCTTTCATGGCCACCTCTAGCATCTCAGTCAATCGACCGGGACGGTCGCTCTTGAAAGGGGGGAACTGACGCAAGTTAGGCTGGCAGCTATAGTAGCCAGCCTCTGAAGAGGACAACGAAGTAGTTAAGTGTGCGCGTGCTCTGGTGTTGGCGTTTCTGGCCCTTGGGTTACGAAAGTAAACGCCCTATTTTGTACCTGCGTGCCTGTGTCTTTGTGACAATATATTGCCACAGTTTGACCATCGCAGAAAACGCGTGCCACAATTCACGTTCGTAAAAGCCGCCACACAAGTAGCAAGAAAAACGCGCCATGGAACGCCGTCCTGCATGCGCCACGATGCTACGCCACGGGACTGGCACAAGACTCGAGGGGCAGATGAAGAGACTGACGAGGTTGGAGTCAGCGAGCAAGAGACATTTTGGCTGACCATTTTCAGTTTTGAGTTTACGGGCACAAGTACGCCCTAAATAAAGAGTTTATATAGTACCAGGTGTTAATTTATTCGTAACAATCAGGTGGAGGTGCGGGGTATGCTTCCAAGCCCATCACAGGCAAGGGAGAGAAGTCCAGATCCCAGAAGATTGGAGCCAGCAGAATTAACACCTGTGCACCAACGCATGAGTCGCCGACTACATGGTGAGCACCCCGAGTTTGGCCCCCTAATTGACCCATCAAGACCTGTTGAGAACTCAAGCACAAGCGTAACTGCGATGGCCACCCAGTCGATGCCATCTACATCTCACCTCATTGTGGATTCGCCACGTACATTAGAGGTCTTCCACGCCGAGGACTGGCTTGAAGGATTTGAGCGCGTTGCACGTTTGAATGGTTGGGACGAAGCCCGAAAACTTCGTTACGTATACGTCGCCCAGCAAGATTCGGCACGTGCGTGGTTTGAGAACTACGAAGCGTCCTTGCTGTCGTGGGACAACTTCCGACGAGAGCTAATCGCAACCTATTCGAACACAGACCACAAAGAAAAGGCAGAGGCTGCTCTTCAGGCGAGGAACCAACGGAATAAGGAGAGCGTGGCCATGTACATAGAAGACATGTCGCGGCTCTTTCGTCGAGACGACCAAAACATGGCCAAGGAAAAGAAATTGCGGCACCTCATGCGCAGAGTAAAAGAAGAAATTTTTGCAGGCCTGGTGCGTAATCCACCGCGAACAGTGGCGGAAATCCGGTCAAAGGTAATGACCATGGAAAGAACACTACAACAACGTGCGCGACTCTACAACAGATACTTCAGCGTCTCTTCAGTCAGGGCGGAGTCAACAGCCCTCCCCACCAACGTTGACGTCCTCCGGAAAATGGTGAGGGCTATCGTTAAGGAGGAGCTCCAGAAACTACAACTCCCTAAAAGTCCTCCGGCGATGCCCTCAATCGCGGACGTTGTACGAGAAGAAGTGCGGCAAGCAATTATTCAACCACAGCCTCAGGTGCCCCACCACACGCAACCGGAACCTCAGCCACAGCTGTCGTACGCGCAAGTCGTACGGCAAGACATCAGACGCCCGAACTTTGCACAAGCTCCCGTTATGCCACCGACCTTTCCTCGCAGTACGCCACCGCCGATGCCAGAAGCGAGACCCCGCAAAAGTGATGTATGGCGCACGGCATACCGGCGGCCCCTCTGCTACCACTGTGGGGAGGCAGGTCATCTTTATCGGACATGCCACTACCGTCGGGTCGGACTACGTGGCTTCCCAGTATATGTACCCTGCCCTCGTAACGGTGAGCGCCCTTACGAAATCGAAGAATTTTTATCTTCGCGCTATGCCTCTCCAAACACTCAGCGACATGAATCGCGATCGATTGTACCAATGCGCAATAGGTCGCCGAGTCCACACCCATCATCTACTTTCCCGAGGCGTCGATCACCAAGCCCGCGGCGGGAAAACTAGAACGAGCGACCTGTGGAGGCACGGCCGCTAATTTTCGGAAAACTAAAAACCGTTCATCGTTAACGGGATCAGAGTACGACACTGACACAATGACGGACAAGCGCAGTAATGGTGACGTGACATCCGAGCTACAAGTCAGAATCGACGACGTCGAAACCATAGCGTTAAGAGGCGCAGGTGCAGACTACTCAGTAATAAGTAGCATGCTCCCAAAGAAGCTGAAGAAAGTGCTCACTCAATGAACCGGACCGCAGATACGCACAGCAGGAGGGCACTTAGTCAGCCCCGTAGGGTTGTGCAAAGCGAGAGTGGGATTAAGAGGCCATGTGTACGTCTGCAATTTTACTGTTCTCCACGAATGTTCCCACGAGGCCATTCTGGGAATGGACTTCCTGCAAGCAAACAGTGCCATCATCGACTTGCAGAAATCCCAAGTTTCTTTCTCTACAGAGAACGCTGTTGCCGTGTTTCATGCGGAGCAATCGTTTCGTCTCTTCGCATTGTGGATGAAGGTGTGACAGTGCCGCCACGTAGCAGCATGACAGTTTCTGTGAAAAACGACGTTGTTTGTGAATATGCCGGACTAGCTGATGGAAATATCGAACTTCTAGTCACAAAAGGGATACGCGTGGCGAGAGGTCTAGTGAACCTGTGTAACGGATATACTGATGTGCTATTGACTAACTTTACCAACGAGGTACAGCATGTGGCGAAGGGAGCAGCCACAGCATCACTTCATGACTACGTACAAGTCTCAGATGTTTGCACCAAAGATAAAGTGCCCACAACGCCCTCAACTGTAGACAGTGTCCTCGAGAAAATAGATATTGACCAAGAGTTTTCATCTCTGCAGAAAGACCAGATTGTGGAGTTGATCAAAGAATTCGCAGAGTGTTTTTCCTCTTCATCGAAAGTCGGACGTACTCCTGTAGCAAAGCACCGCATTTTAATCACATGGCATGTTGGACCAGTATGTCAGCATCCATACCGAGTAGCTCCGAAAGAAAGGGAGGTGATAAAGAAGCAAGTACAGGAGATGCTCGACGACGATGTCATACAGCCCTCCAAAAGACCAAGGGCATCGCCGGTAGTACTGGTGAAGAAGAAGGACAACACCATGCGGTTCTGTGTTGATTAGAGAAAACTCAACCTCGTCATGAAGCGAGATGTGTACCCACTCTCACGAGTCGACCATACGCTGGATAAACTGCGCAATTTTCACTTTTTTTCATCGTTGGACCTAAAGAGCGGGTACTGGCAAATAGAAGTCGACGAACGAGATCGTGAGAAGACGGCGTTTGTGACACCCGACGGACTCTACGAGTTCAAAGTACTCCCATTTGATTTGTGTTCTGCTCCCGCTACCTTCCAGAGAATGATGGACACTGTGCTGTCCGGCCTCAAATGGCAGTCATGCCTTGTCTATTTTGATGAGGTAGTAATTTTTTCCACTACGTTCGAGGAGCACGTACAGAGTTTGAGAACAGTACTGGACGCTATTCGTATGGCTGCACTTACGATCAAACCCAAAATGTGCCACTTTGGATTCCGGAGCTTTGGTTCCTTCGGCACATTGTCAGTTCTCACAGTGTCCGCCCAGAGCCGGATAAGATCACTGCGGTCCGTGGACGACGTTCCTACGTCCTCCGCAACATCGTTTTCTACAAGAGAAACTCTCAGCACACCGGTGAAACGTTCCTACTGCTGATACCATCATCACTGCGAGCGGAAATTTTAGAAGCGTGTCATGATGACCCATCGGCAGGTCACTTGGGCATTAGTAGGACTTTGGCAAGAATGCTCCAGAGATATTACTGGCCAAGTCGAAGTACCGCGAGTTTTCGTCCGTTGTCTACGTTCCTACGTCCTCCGCAACAACGTTCTCTACAAGAGAAACTTTCAACACACCGGTGAAACGTTCCTACTGCTGATACCATCATCACTGTGAGCGGAAATTTTAGAAGCGTGTCATGATGACCCATCGGCAGGTCACTTGTGCATTAGTAGGACCTTGGCAAGAATCCACCAGAGATATTTGTGGCCAAAATTGGTGGATTCAGTACAGCATTACGTAACATCATGCCGAGAATGCCAAAGACGCAAAGTACCACCCCTAAAGCCAGGAGGTCTTTTAAAAACGATAAAACCACCGAAAGTCCCGTTTGAGGAAGTCGGAATGGAATTTCCGAAGGCTAAGAGACAAAAAGGCTATGCAACGTTTCCTGGGGCTTTGTGCCTACTACAGGCGCTTCGTTGAAAACTTCTCCAATATTGTGGAACCACTGACACGGCTTACGAGGGAAGGCGTGCCATTCATCTGGCACCAAGAGCAAGAAGATGCCTTCTCTTAGTTACGACGGCGCTTGCAGTCACCTCCCATACTCGCTCATTTGGATGAAGATGCCAAAACAGACATTCATACGGACGCCAGCAACGTTGGCCTCGGTGCTATTCTTGTTCAGGGGCAGAACGGGGAAGAAAAAGTTATTGCTTATGCAAGCCGCACGCTGTCGAAAGCTCAGTATAGTTATTCAGCTACGGAAAAGGAATGTCTCGCAGTTGTATGGGCCATCAGTAATTTCCATTCATACTTATACGGTAGACCCTTCCGAGCCATCAGTGACCACCATTCATTGTGCTGGCTTGCGAACCTCAAGGATCCTTCCGGAAGACTTGTAGATGGAACCTGCGTCTACAAGAATATGACATCACCGTAGTCTACAAGTCTGGCCACAAGCACAATGAGGTGGATTGCTTGTCACGAGCACCAGTCCAGACCTCGTCTCCTGAGCATGAACAAGACTCCGCATTTCTTAGAGCTGTGATTGTGTCGGAGATGGCTCATGATCAACAAATGGACCCAGAATCACTTCTGCTCATTCAATACTTAGAGGGGCAGCAAGTCGAAAAACCGCGAGTTTTCGCACGTGGACTACGTTCCTACGTCCTTCGCAACAACGTTCTCTACAAGAGAAACTTTCAACACACTGGTGAAACGTTCCTACTGCTGATACCATCATCACTGCGAGGGCAAATTTTTGAAGCGTGTCATGATGACCCATCGGCAGGTCACTTGGGCATTAGCAGCACTTTGGCAAGAATCCGCTAGAGACATTACTGGCCAAAATTGGTGGATTCAGTACAGCATTACGTAAGATCATGCCGAGAATGCCAAAGACACGAAGTGCCACCCCTAAAGCCAGCAGGTCTTTCGAAACCGATAGAGCCACCAAAAGTCCCGTTTGAGCAAATCGGAATGGATTTGCTAGGACCATTTCTTATGTCATCGTTTGGGAAGCGCTGGATAGTTGTAGCAACTGACTACATGACCTGGTACACCGAAACGCCATCTCTTACAAAAGGAACGGCAAATGAAGTGGCTCACATCACGACATATTGAGCGCTAAGAGACAGGGACAGGAGAGAGTGGACACCACAATGCGCATTGTGGTGTCCACTCTCTCCTGTCCCTGTCTCTTAGCGCTCAATATGTCGTCAAGCTCCCTTTACCAACACGCCCAAAAAATGGCACTGCTAGAAGTGGCTCAGTTTTTGTGACCCAGGTAGTGCTGCGACTTGGCGCACCTAAAGTCCTTATAGCTGACAAACAAACTGCATTCACTGCCAGGCTAGTATAGTCTGCCATGAAACTAACGCACACCGACCAGAAAAGAACTATCACGTACCATCCGCAAACTAACTGGTTAACAGAAAGGCTGAACAGGATGCTTGCTGACATGATCGCAATGTATGTGGACGTCGAGGATCGGACTTGGGACACCATATTACCGTATGCTACATTTGCATACAATACCGCAGTACAAGAGACAACCCACTTCACGCCAGTTCAACTTGTTTATGGTCGGACAGTAATAACGACATTATACGCGATGCTGCCTGTCAATAGCACGAATGAAGAGGACCCTGACATAAGCGATTATGTAGAAAGGGCAGAAGAGGTGCGACAACTAGCACGGAACCGCATCATTCAACAGCAGGTTGTCGACGCGCACCGTTACAATCTAAAACGAAAGGACGTTCAGTACTCCCCTGGAGACCAAGTGTGGGTCTGGAAGACTGTACGTGCACGTGGCCTATCAGAAAAGCTTATGCGGCGCTATTCTGGCCCTTACAGGGTTCTTCGTCAGCTAGGCCCTTTAAACTACGAAGTGATCCCTGAAGGTCAAGTATGGAGAACACGACACATGAATCTCCCGCAAGTTGTACATTTAGTACAGATAAAACCGTACTACGACAGGAACTGAACAAGTGAATTGACTCACGTCGTCTAACACAAGGACAAGTCCTATTGTTTAGAAATTGTCAGCCGGCTCTACGCATCGGGGCGATGCGTGCTAAGAAGGAGACTAATGCCACAGCTCGGCCATCACAGAAGACGCGTGCCACAATTCGCGTTCGTAAAAGCCGCCACACAAGTAGTAAGATAGCCGCGCCATGGAACGCCATCCTCCACGCGCCACAATGCTACGCCATGGGACTGGCACGAGGCTTGAGGGGCAGACGAAGAGACCGACGAGGTTGGAGTCAGCGAGCAAGAGACACTTTGGCTGACCATTTTTACGGGCACAAGTTTGCCCTAAATAAAGAGTTTATATAGTACCAGGTGCTACATTAGTTCGTAACAATATGATAATGCGCGTACGTTAGAAGGAGTGTTGCGCAAGTTTCTGCAGAGATATCCGAGAGATTGAGAGGCTTTCGATGAGACAGCTGCTATATGCGTAGTCCAGGATAGATCCGATGTAAGGTGAACGCCTTAATATTTGTAACATGGTGGCGCTGACACAACGGCGTTATTAATCTTATAGTGAATTGCTAAATTGGTATGCTTTCGATTGAACAAGAATAACTTGCATAGAGGCGTTAAGGGCCATCTGCCAAGTTTTGCACCACCAAAAGGTTAGGTCAAGGTCGTTTAGGAGAGTGGTAGGATCAATAAAACATTTAATGTTGTGGTATATGGCGCAATCATCAGCGAACACCCTAACTGTGGATGAAAGGTTATCGGGCAAATCATTAATGTATATTAGAAAAAGTAACGGACCTATTAAACTGCCTTGGAGAACACCGGATGTGACGTCGCAGAGGTTAGATGAAATGTCTTTGATTCCCATTGGTTGCACACGTGAAGAGAGGAAGCTTCGTAGCCAAGACAAGATTACTGAATCAATGCGGAGTGCGGCCAATTTAGAGATTAAATGACAGTGAGGGACAGTATCGAATACCTTGGCGAAATGAAGGAAGAGGCAATCGGTTTGTTCGTTAGCGTTCATATTAAAGTGAAGGTCACCCGTGAATTTGAATAACTGGATGTCTAATGAGTAGCCTTTTCTAAAGCCATGCTGATGGGAGAAGAAGGTGTTTGATTCAAGGTGATGTCAAATAACTCATGGCCCTCAGTCCCCAACAGCTGCGAAGCAACTGACCACGGCGGCGGTCAGATCTGAAACGCAGCCAAGTGTGCTAAGAATCTCTGGATCTGGACAGGCCGCCATTGGAACCTGAACTTGGTAACGTTTAATGCTAGAACTTTATATATTGAGGCAAGTCTAGCTCTACTATTTGAGGAGCTGTGGAGTATTAAATGGGATATAATAAGGCTCAATGAGGTTAGGAGGACAGATGAGGCCTATACAGTGCTACAGAATGGGCACGTCCTTTGCTATCGGGGCTTCGCTGTAAGAAGAGAACTGGGAGTGGGGCTTCAAATTCACAGAAACATAGCTGGCAACATAGAGGAATACTATAGCAATAATGAAAGGGTGGTAGGTATCGCAATTGAACTCAATAAGAGATACAAGATGAAGGTGATACAGGCTTACGCGCCTACACACAGCCATGATGGCGCTTCAGTTGAAAGCTTCTATGAAGACGTGGAATCAGCAATGAGTAAGGTAAAAACACGGAATACTATACTGATGAGAGACTTTAATGCAAAGGTGGGGAAAAGGCAGGCTGGGGACCAGGCAGTACGAGATTATTGCATGGGTACTAGAAATGGCAGAGGAGAGCTACTAGTAGATTTTGCAGAACGCAATAATTTAGGGATTTTGAATACCTTCTACAGAAAACAAGGAAACCGTAAGTGGACAAGGAGGAGCCCTAATGGCGAAATTAAGAATGAAAAAGACTTTATAATGAGCGCACAGCCAGGCATCGTGCAGGTTGTGGAAGTGGTTGGCAGCGTACGATGCAGTGACCATAAAATGGTACGGTCTCGAATTCGCCTAGGTTTGAAAAAAGAACGACTAAAAATGGTACGCAAGAAGCCCATCAATGAACTAGCACTGAGAGGGAAAGTACAGGAATGCAGGGTCTCGCTTCAGAACAGGTAATCGGCTCTTATTGAGGAAACCAACCTTAGTGTAGATACAATGAATGATAATCTGATGAATATCATTACGGAGTGTGCAATGGAAGTTGGAAGCAGGGTAGTTAGACAGGACACTGGCAAGCTTTTCCCAGGAAACGAAGAATATTATTAAGAAGCGTGAGAATGTCAAGTACAACAGACAAAATAGAACTGTCAGAGCTTGCAAAGTTGATTAAAAAGCGTAAGGTATCTGATGGAAGAAGGTATATTAACATGAAGAGAATTGAGCACGCTCTGAAAAATGGAGAAAGCGTCAAAGCAGTGAAGAGGAAACTTGGGATAGGCAAAAATCGGTTGTATGCACCAAGGAACAAAGAAGGCAAAAGAACTACCAATATGGATAGGATAGTTAAAATGGCGGAGGAGTTTTACAGAGATCTGTACAGTAGCCGGGACAACCACGACTTTAATACTATAAGAACTAGCAGTAACCCAGATGACACCCCATCAGTAATGATAGAAGTCAGAAAAGCTTTAGAGAGCATGCAAAAAGGCAAAGCTGCCTGTGAGGATCAGGTAACATCAGATCTGCTGTAAGATGGAGGTCAGATTGTGTTAGAAAAACTAGCCACCCTATTTACGAGGTGCCTCCTGACGGAAAGAGTACCAGAGTCTTGGAAGAACGCTAACATCATCCTAGTAATTTAGAAGGAAGATGACAAGGACTTCAAGGATTACAGGCCGATTAGCTTGCTCTCCGTGGTATACAAGCTATTTACAAAAGTAATTGCTAACAGAGTAAAGAAAACATTAGAATTCAATACACCAAAGGAACAAGCAGGATTTCGAACAGGCTACTCAACAATGGACCACATTCATATTATCAATCAGATAATAGAGAAATGCTCAGAATATAACCAACCAGTGTACATAGCCTTCATAGATTACGAGAAAGCGTTTGATTCAGTAGAAATATCAGCCGTCATGCAGACACTGCGGAATCAGGGCGTCGATGAAGTATATATATACATCCTGGAAGAAATCTACAGGGGATCAACGTCTACCATAGTGCTTCATAAAGAAAGCAACAGAATACCAATAAAAAGGGTGTAAGGCAGGGGGACACCATCTCCCCAATGCTATTTACCGCGTGCTTACAGGAGGTTTTCAGAAGCCTAGAAGGGGAAGAGTTAGGGATAGGAGTTGATGTAGAGTACCTTAGTAACCTGCGCTTCGCCGATGATATTGCATTGCTGAGTAACTCAGGGGACGAATTGCAACTCATGATTACGGAGTTAGACAAGGAGAGAAGAAAGGTAGGTCTTAAAATGAATCTGCAGAAAACGAAAGTAATGTACAACAACCTCGGAAAAGACCATCGCTTCGAGATAGGTAATAGTGTACTTTAAGTTTTAAAAGACTATGTCTATTTAGTGCAGGTAGTAACCGCGCAGCCGAACCACGAGATTGAAGTAACTAGAAGAATAAGAATGGGGTGGAGCACATTTGGCAAGCACTCTCAAGTTATGACAGGTAGATTGCCACTATCCCTCAAGAGAAAGGTATATAATAGCTGCATCTTGCCGGTATTTAGCTAAACGGAGCAGAAACCTGGAGACTTACAAAGAGGGTTCAGCTTAAATTGAGGACGATGCAGTGAGCAATGGAAAGAAAAATGATAGGTGTAACCTTAAGAGAAGAAGGGAGCAGAGTGGATTAGGAAACAAACGGGGGTTAAAGATATCATAGCTGAAATCAAGAAGAAGAAATGGACATGGGCCGGGCATGTAGCGCGTAGACAGGATTACCGCTGGTCGTTAAGGGTAACTAACTGGATTCCCGGAGAAGGAAAGCGGGTTAGGGGGAGACAGAATTTTAGGTGGGCAGATGAGATTATTAAGAAGTTCGCGGGTATGAATTGGCAGCAGCAAGCACAGGACCAGGTTAACAGGCGGAACATGGGAGAGGCCTTTGTCCTGCAGTGGACGTAGTCAGGCTGATGAAGATATGTATGTGTATATATGTATGAATATGTATATATATATATATATATATATGTGTGTGTGTGTGTGTGTGATGTGTGTGTGTGTGTGTGTGTGTGTGTCTATATATAATGTATATGTGTGTGTGTAAATGTGTATGTATATGGAAATATATTTGTATGTTTAATTGTGTATGTATATACATATGTATGTTTTTAGTTTTGTGTACAATTATGTATGCCTGTCTGCAAGGACCACGACGTGTTCTGCAGTATGTACTAAATAAATAAATAAATAAAAGTCTTTAAGCAGTCGTACAACTCTGGGGTAGAAAAATTGGCTGCTTCACAGAATGCCTGAGTTCTCGTTTGGCTTTAATTGTCGTTTTTATTTTTTAAGGTCTACAAATACTTTACTTACCAACATTGTCAGAGAAACGGGCAGAAGATGTTTTTTTTCACGCAAGCTCTTTAAAGTCATTATGGTAAGATTCACAATGTCTGTTTTAGCTATACTCGAGAAGGCAAAGCCTTACTGTGAGCTCATAACTTGTGGGCCATGCCCGCATTTCATGGGTATGCACCAGATGTGTATGGAAAAGGGTTTCATGATTTACTTGACAGGTGTTTCGTGTCATTCAAGTCCTGATGCCTGAGTCATGTTTGTCATACACTCATACTTTTGCATGGCAGTTTTGGTATGTACTAGTAAAAGAGGTGATCACGCGAGCACCCAGACATAGGCGGCTATCTAAATGGATAGATAAAAACGGTCAAAATACTTTTTATTTTTCTAAAAAATGCTTTCATACTCAGTTGGTGCACACACTTATCAAGACCAAATTGGAAGATCACATGGAACATAGTAAAAGACTGTGCATGTGACAGCCTTTTCCATAGTTCAAGATTAGAGCTGTTTAGGCAGAGCATTGGTTTGCGATGTGAGAACAAATATAACCATCATAATGAATCGGCACATGCTTTTTGGCCTTTTGTTCATCTTTCTCCTGCTGTGCTTCGATCCCAGAACACATGCACCGATACGTCCAGCATGGGATTCATTAACACTGATAGACAGATCGAGTACAAAAAAAAAACAAAATGTAGGAAAAAAATCTCAATAAAATGGCATTCGAATCGTTGTACTGACAATTCGAAAACAACCACTCGGCTATACAGGCACGCTAGCAGAATTTATCATAGCTTTTTACATTATAGTGTGCAAGGGGTTTGGAAAGATAAGCGAGAGTGAGGAACTTAAGTAAAACTTCTTTTGGGCCTAGTTGGTTCATAGCCATAGAATATACTTTTACAGCGCAAACATAAAACGATCCACAAAGAAAGCGACGACACACACCAGCGCTGACTAACAACTGACTTTATTTCAGGATATGTCAATGCATAAATACCTCCTGGGCAACCTCACCGCACATGCGCCACACATCTCGACAGATAACAGACACTCAGAGGAACAATCAGAGTTGACAAAAGAAATGAAACCGTGTATTACATACGTGATGAAATGAACTGAAACTCAGATGGGAGCAGCGTCAGAGACGTGTCGCTTATACAAAGCTGAGCCCTTTTTCTGATATGATAGGCTTCCAAAGCCAGCAGCGCATGTTCATTGTTACTCCTGCCAAGGATCGACGTCCCTTCAAAACGTGGCTCACAATTGCAGCAAGAATTAATATGAGCCACAAGATGGGCTCCTTTATCTTCGTTCTTGTTAACTTTTTGAGCGTGTTCCCTGAGCCGCTTTCTTTGTGGATCGTTTTATGTTTGCGCTGTAAAAGTATATTCTATGAGAGTGAGGAACAGGATAAAAAAGTGGTTAGAGAGAAAGGTGTCGCATAGAAAGAAGGACGAAGAAACAGAATAAAAAAGTGAGGGCAAAAGGTGAAAAAAGGATATAGAATGTAATATAAATAGACAACAAAATAAATTGAAAGAAAGAAGACAGGAAGAATAAATAAAAAATAGGAGGATGAAATAAACTAATCACTCAGAACAAAGGGGGTTGTTCAGTATCACTTCTTTGAGGCTTGGCACAACTATTGAAAATCTGCCTCAAATTTTTTTGTCCCATTGTTATCACATGAGAAAAACACTGCACTGGTTGCAGATTAAATCAGATGCCTAAAACATGTGTTCCGCCAACCTTTCTTGAGTGACCAAGCCTGGACAAAAGACACTGAAGCTCATACTTTTATTCTGAATAAAAGTAGGTTCCCTAGTTGAGGCTGACTGACGAGGCCCTGCGATCGACCATGAGAATCGTCTCTGGAGAAAAATTAATACGGAATTTTTTTCTTTTGTCGCTGCTAAATTTCGCAAGGTATCATGCGAGCATGTTCAGCACTTCAGCAGCTGTTTTGTACTTTACAAGGAAGAAAGTTGTGTCACTTTGCTAAATGACACTTGCACTTATTTCTTGCCTCTTGCCCTTGATAATGTGCTCAGGTGAATTACACAGATGTAACTGGTCTCAAGCTTGTGTTCCACAAGCACCCTAAGCACCCTGTGCAGCCAGAACATAACAGAGTGAAATATTCATGCTCATTATTTCATAATGAGCATGAATATTTCAGCTATTCTGAATGCCAGCATCGTCATCTCAAGTTTTGATGACAAATTTCTTTTAAAAATGTCCCATATATAAGATGCAGTAAAATGGACTTTTAAATTACAATATTTGACGTTTGTCATCCCCTCTACCACTTCAAGTTTCTGCACAGTGCTAGCCTTTCAGAACTAAACTTTGTGATTGTCATCCACCAGATCAGGGGAGTTTGATACCTTTGGTTTTCTTCCAATGGTGTGCTTTCTTATAAGGATAGTTGCTAGATGCAGTGGTGTGTATTTTTTTTCTTGCGTTCTAGTTTTATCGCTGTGTTCATTTCAACATGCATACAATGCATCTGCACAGATATTTGAAAATAGTCAGCACAACAGCAGATAAAGCAACACCAGTGACACGAGAGCAAGCAAAGGCTTCCAATTGAAATTTTATACAACATACAATATATAGCCCCCCCCCCCAAAAAAAAAATAATAACAAGCGCATGGTAGAGGAAAAAAAATTAAGTGAAGGGACACTGAAACAAACTAAAAGTATCTAAAGCAAAATAGCACATGACGATGAATACAGGTAAGCCAGTTCTTTAACAGATAGTAACATCGAAGGTTCAATGTCACCAGCTTCCTTTAGCTGTTCATGCAGCCTCAATGATAATCCTGGTGCTATCATAAAGGTGAGCTGCAAGAGCTTGTCTTTTCTCAAACACAGGCTGGCAACCACATTGTCAACAATCAGAAGCCAAAGAACCATCTCTATTGTTTTTACTTTTTGACAATATTCCTGCAACCCTATATTTAGGCACCCATCTATTTGGCCCACATAACTGTGTGCACAGAACCAAGGTATGCTGTAATCGATGCCTACTGCACAGTCAACAAAGCTTTGCAGTACATAGCTTGGCTATGCTTCAAAGGTTTTTGAACAACACTAGTTCAAGCACATAACTTAGATTGCTTATTCAGTGCGTTGGTCAAACAGGAAAGTTTTTAACCAGATGGCTACAGAAAAATTTGCAAAAAGTAAAGTACAAGGGTAGAAACGTTTGTTTGGCTTCTCATAATTAGAAAACGATTGCCAGAACCTGCCTGAGAAAACACAAGATTTTACCACTCATCCTCATGATGGCACCTGTGCCCCGCCGCAGTTGTCTAGTGGCTAAGGTATTCGGCTGCTGACCCGCCGGTCGCAGGATTGAATCCCGGCTGCGGCGGCTGCATTTCTGATGGAGGCGGAAATGTTGTAGGCCCGTGTTCTCAGATTTGGGTGCACGGTAAAGAACCCCAGGTCATCTAAATTTCCGGAGCCCTCCACTACGGCGTCTCTCATGATCACATGGTGGTTTTGGGACGTAAAACCCTACAAATAAATAAATCATCAGGATGATACCCAGAACCTTCAATACTTTTGACTGCAAAGAACTGGCTTACCTCGATTTATTGGCTAGTTCTATGTCACCGCTTTTTTTTTTTGTGGTCTCTGTGATTTTGTGCTTTACTTCGATTTTTTTTTGTTTTCAGCATAAGCCTGTTGTTTTTATCTCGGGTGTAGGCAACACAATTGAGAGTTGAGATAAGTTTCAATTGGATGTCGGTGCTAATCCTCGTCTAACTTGTGCTGCTGTGTTTAGCACTGAGCAGTTTGAAGTATGGAATACCAACTAGTCCGCAGCCGCATATGTTGCTCCATGCCCAGAAACCCTGGAGTGTTAGCCGAACGCTCAAAGTCGAAAGTTTTTTCATCGCTCGTGCAGCCATGGAAGCGAATAACGAGGCTTGATTCAGCATGCGAGTGTCACATGGGCACTTTCTATCGAAAGTGAATTTATGGACCGTTATTGACTCATCTCCACATCTAATGCAATCAGAAACTTGGACTGGATAGCCATCAAATTTATATCGTGTGATGCCTGTACTTTGAAATCAGAAATGGTCGGCAGCTTTTCTGAATAATCTAGTGGTTAAAGTACCGTGCATTTAACAGCTCAGGTAATACGAGTTTGATGCTACTACGCATGTAAAGTGAAGTATTCGACGAATAAGCGCAAGAATCTGAGCAGATTGCCGAACAGGCACGCAAACCACAAAACTAGAAGCGCACCCAGCGAAACTGGCAACACGTACGGACTACCACACCGTCACTACCGCACGCACAACAGAAGTGAATATCACGGATGTCAGAGAGCCCTGAAACAGGTTGATGAGTCCTAGACTCGTGGCCCTAGACATCGTGGCCTTCACGCCAGCTCAGGCGAACCACAAAATTCAGCGGTTCCAAACGCGAACACAATCTAACTATTCATGTTCACAAAGCTCATTGCAACAACAAACGAAATCATAGTGTGCGCCAACGATGTGAACACCGAGCCGACCATAAACACGAAAAAAATAGGCCCGATGTGCCTTCACCAAAATAAAAACTTCCATAGGTTTCCTGAACCGGCGTTGTAAACTTTGACAAAAAGCCGCAATGTTCCGCAAATCCGCCTAGATCCAAGCCAAGTTGGGTGAAAGTAGCCTTTTTGTTATTTCGACCGGGTTAGGGTGGCTAGAATGGGTTCTAGCCACCCTAACCGGGTGTATATAGCAAACCGGCTATTCTCACCAGGTCACAGCAGCGGCGGCCCTCTTTTCACCATGTCGTAGAAGTATTGATATGGTTGTCCCCTTTAGATCGGGCGGTGGCTAGCGCCACAAAGCCGTAATACTTAGTAAAACAAAAACTACATTTATTTTTTCCCCTTTAAATAGTGAGGTTGAGGATTCATGCTTTGCAGTGAAAGGTGGAATTTTCACTCGTGCCGTGACTTTAGCCACCAATCAGATAACCCCCTCCTAGTTAATTTTTTCCCGCTTAAAGTCTATTTTGCCCTCCTGTCCCTAAACCACAGTGCTTTGAAAAACTCTGCCCCATCATCCTGAGCTATAGGGTGAAGCCCTTTCCAGAATAATATCAAGTGTGCAGCTGTTTCTTCTTCCTCTCCACACGCACTGCACACCGTGTCTACCCCTTCGTCTTTGGCCCGATATGTCTTGGTTCGCAGTACTCCCGTCCTGGCCTCAAACAGTAGGTCTACCCCTAGTATTATCATAGATCCTTTCCTGGGCAATTTCCTACTTAAAAGTTTGATAGATATCTAGTGCGGACTTCCTAATCATGCCGATTTTCCACATATTGGTTTCAGCTTCCTTCACCTTCTTCTTAACCGATAAATTTTTTATCGCTGCTGTTTTCTAAGTATTTACCCGTCTATTTTCTGGTTCGCTTCCTCCATTTTGTATCGACAATTTTCATGTACAAGTAGCTCAATACCTTCCTAGCCCAACGCTCCTCCCCCATTTCTCTCAATCGCTTCTCAAATTTTATCTGGCTGCAAGCTTGCCTGCCTTCAAATGATGTCCATCCCATCTCACCTTGTGCTCCCTGATTTGGTGTATTCCCGTGAGCTCCTAAGGCAAGCCTACCTTTTCCACGTTGCTTAATTTCTAATCTTGCTTGAACTTCTGATCTCATGCACACAACTGAATTGCCGAACGTCAGACCAGGAACCATGACCCATTTCCATATACCTCTCACAACATCATAACTATTGTATTTCATAACTTCCATAACTTTTTTCTGCCTCTAACAAGCCACTGCACCAATTTTCTCGAATTAATGACGACGTTCCAGATATTTTATTTTTACCCGGTATTGTTTCGTTCCTCCTGAATTTGAAAACTAAAACTTCAACCGGTCCTGACCAAATTCCCAACACTTTTTTACGACGATATGCCGAAATGCTATCGGAATTCCTTATAATCATTTTCCGCGCTTCCATCTGTTCCGGACGCTTGCCTCGTGACTGGAAAGTGGGACGCATTGCTCCAGTGCACAAAAAGGGTGATAAAGATTTGGTGCCAAACTATCGTCCGATTTCTATAACGTCTTCATCTTGCAAAGTGCTTGAACATATCATAGCTAAATTTATTATAACGTTTCTTAATGATAACAACATACTTTCGGATGTTCAGCATGGTTTCAGGAAAGGGTTTTCCACAGAAACTCAGTTAATTTCTGTTGTGCACAGTTTTCACAAATTTTAGATAAGGCAGGTCAAGTTGATGTCATCTTCTTGGATTTCACGAAGGCATTCGATCTTGTTCCTCATGATAAGCTTATTCAAAAACTGGAATCGATTGGCCTTCCAGAATTTATAATTTCCTTGATTTCTTCCTATTTGTCTGACCACGTTCAGTTTGTAAGCATTGCCGGTAATTGCTCTGACCCGCTTCCTGTAACTTCTGGGGTTCCCCAAGGGAGTGTACTTAAGCCTTTATTATTTTTACTTTATATTAATTACATTGTTGATACTGTTTCTTCGCCGATTCAGATCAGACTGTTTGCTGATGATTGTGTGCTGTTTAATGAAATAACTTCCTATGAAGGCCAGGTCTTGCTAAACACTAACCTCCAAAATATCTTTGCATGCTGCGAGCAATGGGAGATGAGGTTAAACACAGACTTCATGCGAGTAACCAACAAAAAAATATTTTACCATTTACATATTAATCCGGTACCCAGACACTAGCTGAGGTTGTTGAGTATAAGTACCTTGGTGCCACTCTAACAAACGACCTCAGCTGGAATAAGCACATCTCTAATATTTGCACATCGTCTTTCCGTAAACTTGGTCTTTTGAGACACAAACTAAAGCATGCTCCTTCTACTGTAAAAAACTAAGTTATTCGACTGTTATACTCCCCTCATCGGAATATGCCTCAATCGTCTGGGACCCATACACAAAAAGAAACATTGAGGCTTTCGAACTAATCCAACGCAAAGCGGCACGTTTTATTTACTCCGAGTACCGAAGAACTGATTCCCCCACAAACCTTATGGAAGAAAACAGTATACCCACACTTTAAAAACGTCGTAAAATTCACAGGCTCAAATTTCTTTTTATGTTAAATAACAACAAGCTGTCAGTAAACCGTGATATGTATCTGAAACCACTTACGACAAGACAAACCCGGCATCGACAAACTCATTCATTAACACCGTATTTCGCCAGAACAAACATTTTCAAATACTCGTTCTTTCCTCCAACCATAAACGACTGGAACTGCCTACCTCAATCGTTAACCAGCTCTGTAGAGGTACTTGAGCGTATTTAACAATGACCTATGTTTTTGTATCTTTTGTATCTGATGCATCCTTTTTGTTCTTGCTGTTCACACCTGTGTGCAATGTTATGATCTTTGCACCTCCTGCTGGGGCCCTTAAATGGGTCTGCAGTATTTTGTAAATAAATAAATAAATAAATAAATTCCACAGTGCCCTGTTTTTCATTACCGCTGCGTTTCTGTTACCTTTAGTCGTCATGTATATTTCGTGTTCCCTTAGGTACTCGGCCCCATTGCTTATCCATACGCCCAGATATTTGTATTTATCTGTTATCTCTAGCGTGACCTCCTGTATTCTAAGCTCACTACCTTCATTGTCATTAAACATCATGACAGCTGATTTTTCCTTACTGTATCTGAAATCGAACCTATCTCCCTCATTACCACAGATTTCCACCAATCCCTGCAAATCTTCCTTGTTGTCGGCCATTAGCGCTATATCATCTGCGTACAGCAATGCTGGTAGTGCCTGATCAATGAGTTTTCCTTGTTTGGCTAAAGAGAAGTTGAATCCATATGCACTTCCCTCTAATTTGGCCTCTAATCCTTGTAGGTACATCAAGAATAACAAGGGTGAGAGTGGACATTTCTGCCTAAGTTCCCATCTCACCTCTGTGGGCTTGGATACCTGTTTTTCCCACTTTATAACTACCTTGTTACTTTTATAGATTTTCTTTTAAAGATTAGTGACTCCATCTTCCACACCCAGTGTGTCTAGTATTCCCCACAAGTCCTCTTGATCTACGCTATCGTACGCTCCCTTGATATCCAAAAATGCTAGGCACAGGGGCCTGAGTTCCTTTTATGGTATTTTGATGCACTGCGTCAGTGAAAACAGATTATCTTCCAACCTCCTGTGTTTCCGAAACCCATTCTGTAGTTACCCCAACACCCCCTATTCCTCTATTCATGCCTGCAGTCTTTCCTTTATAATCTGCATCGCCAGCCTGAAGACCACCCGCCGGAGGCCCTCCCGCTCCCGGTATGGATGCGAACTGCACGTAGCCCGACCTCGCCTGCTCAACCCCATCACCAACGAACACAGGATACCTCAAGTTTTTCGCATCAGCGCCCACTGCACGAGCCAGTTCCCTGGATATCGCCACCAGCTCACGTGGCCGCAACAACTGCTGATCTTCGGGTTACGTCCTCTTCGCCACCGGAACGCATATATTCATGCAGGCCGTGCACGGCCCATGTTGGGCTTGGCAACACCGCAACCATGGTCACGGCAACTCACCTGCGACACCTTTTTGTATTGCAGGTAAAAACTCTATATTCATTGTATCCACGTCACACTCGTTATGCGGCACTCCTGGTGTTGCCAAGCCCAAAGTGCTGTTTAGAAATTGCAGTTGATTGTGCATATGTCATCAAACAGATATTAGCGCTGTCAGGTGACATAGAACTGAATCCAGGTGCTACCACTCGTTCCGGTGAAGCGCAAGCATCCGGCGACTTACTCCTGGTTCCTAAAGAACTCCAGTCTGGTCAAGCTTCCATGCTGCAAGAACTCAAATTCATTCAGGAGAAGCTATCCCAGAACGACAGCGCTATTAGAGAGATCAATAAGAGGCTCACTTAAATAGAAAGAGATTGCGAATTGATAATGGGCATAAAGGAGCAAATCGACGATATCCGGTTACTTTCTGATAAAAATGCAAAAGATATAGCAAGAATTAGGGTGAGATTAGACAACTTGGAAGACCGAGCGCGCCGTTCTAACCTCCTATTTTTGGTTTTCCGGATCGCGAGCGTGAAACATGCGCAGAATCTGAGGCTTCAGTGCTGCGATTCTGCAGCAAAGAACTAAACACCATTATTGAACATATGGAAATCGAGAGAGCCAGACTCGGGAAATACAATTTAAACAAAAGCCACCCAATCATCGTTAGATTCGCTCACTTTAAGACTAAAGATAAAGTTCTGTCGTGCGTCTATAAACTGAAGGGTTCCAATTACCGAATATCTGAAAACTTCTACCCCAACACACTACAAGCAAGGAAACATCTCGCTGAATTCGGAAGAGCTCAACGGCAATCGTTGAGACTTCGACATGACAAGTTAATTGTTGGTAGCAATACTTACATGTACGACCATAATTCACAAAAGGTTGTACAGCGCCCTTTCAACGCTTAAGCCCCAGCCATGCCACTCTGCGAAGAAAGTCTTTTTCGTTTTTACATACCAACATATGAAGCATCCTTCCTAAAGCCGACACCTTTCAAAGCCTAATTAATACAACGGAGTCCGATTTCTTCACGATTACAGAGACATGGTTTAAACCTTCTATTACCGACACTGAGTTGCTACAGCATTTCCCAGATTTCGATATGTTTCGACGTGATCGTACTGTAGGAAACTATGCGAACGACGACGAAGAAGCAAGAAACGGCAAGCCACAGCGTTGGTGCACACGCGCGACCCGAGCTTACGCTTGTTTTGTATTTTCGGCCTGTTGACGTTCCCCGCTCTTCTGGCGTTCCTTGGCCTTCCAGTAGGTCTATACGTAAATAAACTACGTGGCATCTGGTGGAGGTGTGTGGACTCCCGTACAAACGTGAAAATTCACTCCCATAAGCTTCCCCCTCCACGTGACACGAACATGGCCACCGAGACGCCTCTCCAGGTGGGACCTTCGACCGTCCACGTCACTTGCGGTGCCGTGTATCCTCAACGAGACCCTCCTATCTTCACGGACTCCACTGAGTCGGATGTCGAAGATTGGTTGGCGAGATACGACAAAGTCGGCGCAAGTAACAAATAGGACGACCCAAGTAAGCTGGGCTACGTCACGTTCTACCTTGCGGGCACCACGCAACTGTGGTTTAATAACCACGCAGCTGAAATTCCTACGTGGTCTGCATTCAAGACTGCTATTACGGACGTCTTTGGACGACCTGCGGCACGCAAGCTTCAAGCCGAGCACCATTTATGTGACCGTGCGCAGCAACCAGGCGAGACCACACGGCCTACATTGAAGATGTGTTGCATCTATGCAACCGCGTCAATTCTACCATGCCTGAGGAAGAAAAAATTAGGCATATTTTTAAAGGCATTGACGACGGCGCCTTTGAGATGTTGCTCGCGAGAAATTTCCCGACAATTGCTATTGTTACGTGAGTAACGAGACAAAGTATTGCGAATATATTCGAAAAATATATTTGCAAGAGCGGTTGCAGCACTGGCCAGTCTGGCTCCGAGCTCGAGCAGCCAGCGAGCCTCCTCTTCTTCGTCGGGCGCACACGCGCATTCGCACTATGGTTTGTGGCAGCCTACAGGTAGCATATAACCCCCGTCGGCAAAGGCGCCGTCTCGGCGCATCTAGATGTCAAGATCATTGGGCGAGTGGTACTGCTTCAGGCGTGCGACGTGTACGATGTCGCTGGCCCTAGGGGTGGATGAAGACGGCGAGGCAGCAGGAGTGATTTCATAAGTGACGGGAGTCACCTCACGAAGCACTCTGTAGGGCCCTGTGTACCGAGAGAGCAGCTTGTCAGACAGGCCAACGTGC
Source organism: Rhipicephalus microplus (assembly GCF_043290135.1). Taxonomy (NCBI): domain Eukaryota; kingdom Metazoa; phylum Arthropoda; class Arachnida; order Ixodida; family Ixodidae; genus Rhipicephalus; species Rhipicephalus microplus. The sequence continues at coordinate 162,374 of NW_027464847.1, forward strand.
CTGGTCGGAGACCACAGCAGAACCAACGAACCGGGCGAAAAGTGCACATCGCGGTGTCGTTGGTCGTACCGACGCCGTTGGTTTGCTTGGGAGGTCAGAAGGCGAGCACGAGCGGTTTCGCGTGCGTGGGCGGCCCGGCTGATGGCGTCCAGAGCATATTGTGAAGTTGGAGCTGCTGGTAACGGAATCGTCGTATCGAGGGGTAATGTGGGTTCGCGGCCGAACAGCAAGAAAAAAGGGGAGTAACCAGCCGTGTCGTGGCGCGAAGAATTGTAGGCAAATGTCACGTATGGTAAAGCGATGTCCCAGTCAGAGTGATCTGAGGAAACGTACTTTGCAAGCATGTCAGTTAGGGTTCGGTTCAGGCGTTCTGTGAGGCCATTTGTTTGCGGATGGTACGACGTAGTGAGCTTGTGGCGTGTTGCACAAGAGCGTAGAATGTCCGCTATGACTTTCGATAGAAATGTGCGGCCTCGGTCCGTGAGCAGCTGGCGTGGAGCACCATGTTGCAAGATCACGTCGTGTAGAAGAAAATCGGCGACGTCAGTGGCGCAACTTGTTGGAAGGGCGCGTGTGATTGCGTAGCGTGTGGCGTAGTCTGTGGCCACAGCTATCCACCTGTTGCCAGCAGAAGACAGAGGAAAAGGGCCGAGTAAGTCCAAGCCGACGCGAAAGAAAGGTTCAGTAGAAATATCGAGTGGTTGAAGGCGCCCAGCCGGAAGCGTCGATGGTGTTTTGCGGCGCTGACATTCCTCACACGCCGCGACGTATCTTCTGACGGACCGTGCCAGACCTGGCCAATAGAAGCGACGGCGAATCCGGTCGTATGTGCGGGACACACCCAGGTGACCGGCAGTAGGAACGTCATGAAGTTCGTGGAGTACAGCCAAGCGGAGGTGTTTGGGTATGGCAAGCAGCAGAGATGGGCCGTCTGGATGGAAGTTATGCCGGTATAATGTGCCATTCTGGAGTACGAACGAGCGATAGGATCGGTTCGATGGGGAGGAGTCGAGGCGCTCAATGATAGCTCGTAGGGCTGCATCACGGCGTTGCTCGTCGGCTATGTGGTTCAGTTGAGAAACGGAGCACACGCAGGCGTCGTTGTCAGGTATGGTGGCCGATGGGTCAACTGGATAGCGAGAAAGGCAATCGGCGTCCTGGTGCAGGCGTCCAGACTTGTATATCACAGAACATACGATACCGACAACCCCCGCGATCTCCGTTATTCAGGCGGTCGTACGACAAGAATTCGCCAACCGCGGGTTCCCTGATGCTTGCCCCATCTCTTGCCCCTCCTCCAGACCAATTCCCATTAATGCACCTCGACGTGATCCATTTGTTGCTCCACGATCTCGCAACCCGGCGGAATGGCGAACTCCTGACGACAAACCGATCTGCTTCCGGTGCCACCGCGTTGGACATGTCTCCCGCTACTGCCGTGCCTCCTGGACGCCGCCACATAGGAGCCAGTTTTTCGCACCTTATAGCCCATATGAAGATCTTCGCCGGTATTCGTCCAGCCGTACCGCCCCTGCTTTCGACACGTCTAACAGCCGCCTTCCTGCTCGTTCTCCGTCCCCTCAACGCCGTCGTTCCCCGTCGCCCCAGCCACGCCGCCATCACTCGCCGCCTAACTTTTCATCGTACCCGACGGAAAACTAGACAGTGCAGCCCCTGGAGGGGATGATGCAGCACTATGATCATTTCTCTCTGTCACAGCTTCGATGAGTTGCGTAGGCAGCACGCAATTGCTCGTCAAGCCCTCACGACGCCAGACACACTCGCTAGCTTGCAACTAGCTGCCCATCCTACCGATCAGCAGCCGCTGCTTTCGACAACCAAGGACTTCGTCCGCGAAGAGGTAGCGCGCCAGCTGTCACTGCTGCCACTGACACATGAGCCCGCGCAAGCTTTGGCACCGGACCTACAACACGCCATTCGAAACCAAGTCGCTGAGGCCCTTCCACCGATGCATCAGCAACCACCTGTCACTACGCCTCTCACGTACACCGCCGTTGCTGCTCGGCCTACGCAACAGCGTATGCCGTATGCCCAACCTGCCACGCCGCCCTATGTCGTGCCTGCAACCACAATTGCTGCGCCGTATCCCTACGCGAAATCTCCAGCTCCATTTTACCGTCGAGCAGACGCTTGGAGGACGCCGGATAATAGGCACATCTGTTTCGCCTATGGTATCGCTGGACACGTTGCCCGCCCCTGTTGCCGAGATCCATCGCTAGTTGACACCGTGGGCAGGCCAATAGCGTCGTCTAGGACGCCATCAAGGTACACCACTGACGGTCATCGACCCTTCGCAAACCATCGGTCACCATCGCCCCGACGACGCACCCTATCACATAGGCGTCGCCGACCTGCTACGGAAGAGGGAAACTGATCGCTGCAGCTCCGGAGGCAACAGCTGCATACCATTTGAACTGCTTAAGGCCTCCATCTTTCTCGCCGCAAAACGTTATCGATATCGATGTTGAAGGGACCGCCGCACAAGCGCTTATCGACACAGGAGCCACCGTTTCCATAATCTGTGAGACCTTATGCCGCCAATTGAAAAAGGTGACGACACCTCTTTCGGGCCTGATGCTCCGCACGGCCAACTCACAGTGCATAGAACCTACAGCTGTGTGCACTGCACGTGTCATTATCCAAGGTGAACTTTATGCCATTGAATTTTTTGTGCTGGCATCATGCTCCCACGAAGTAATTCTGTATGGGACTTTCTTTCGCGTCATCGGGCCATGATAGATTGCTCACGTGCAGAACTTGTCCTTACACCACTGCCAAGCTCTTGTTTGGTAGATTCTCCTTCTGAAGCTTACAAACTTGTCGTTGTTGCAGACACAGAAATAGCACCGAGAACATCCACCCTTGTAGCCCTGACCTGTACGGCCACTCCTGCCGGAACTGTTTTGTTCACTCCGTCTGACGTATTTACCCGCCACCGTAGCCTACACCTGCCCTTTGCCGTACTCACCGTGGAATCCGGCGCTACCGCCATGCTCGTTGCGAACTCGCTATCGTCGCCAGTTACCTTACTTCACGGAGAATGTTTGGGTAACATACAAGACGTTGACCTCTTGCGCCCTCTGGAGTTTGCCGAACACCCACCTCACCTGCAGCTCAATGCTATGACGCCACCTGTGGCCGCACTGCCCGCGCCAGACTCATTCCAGCCCTCTGTTGCCGCTGAGCTATCGCTGACACAAAGACGCGAACTCTTGTCCCTTCTTCGAGAGTTCCGTGCTGCGTTCGATTGCGCTCAACCATCTTTGGGTCGCACAGCGAACATCATGCACCACATTGACACCGGTAATAATGCTCCCTTACGCCAACGACCATATCGAGTTTCAGCGGAAGAGCGCCGTATTATCAACGAACAAGTCGACGATATGCTCAAGCGTGGTGTCATCCAGCCATCGCAGAGCCCTTTGTCGTCCGCTGTTGTACTTGTGCGCAAAAAGGATGTGTCTATTCGATTCTGTGTCGACTACCACCGGCTCAATAAGATAATTCGGAAGGATGTGTACCCATTGCCACGCATCGACGACGCTCTCGATTGCTTGCAAGGAGCAGAATATTTATCCTCTTTAGATTTACGCTCAGGTTATTGGCATGTTTCAATGGCTAATCCTGACCGATCGAAGACTGCATTTGTAACAACTGATGGGCTGTATGAGTTTAACGTCATGCCGTTTGGACTCTGCAATGCCCCAGCTACCTTCGAACGGATGATGGACACCATCCTTCGTGGCTAAAAGTGGAACAAGTGCCTCTGCTACCTAGACGACATCGTTGTTTTTTCTCGCGACTTTTCGGCTCACCTTGTTCGTCTTCGTGCTATTCTCACGTGTCTCACCTCCGCTGGCCTTCAACTTAACATCAAAAAGTGCCATTTTGCCGCACGTCAGCTCATTATGCTGGGTCAAGTCGTCTGCAAAGAGCGTGTTCTCCCAGATCCAGCGAAACTCCGCGCCATGGCCGACTATCCGAAGCCCAATTCCATCAAGACGCTTCGACGTTTTGTCGGCCTGTGCTCATACTTTCGTCGATTTGTGCAGAACCTCTCTTCCATCATCGCACCTCTTACCAACCTGTTGACAACTTCCAAAGGCATTTCTACTTGGTCCAAAGAGTGCGACGAATCCTTCACCGCGCTTCGGCGGTTGTTATCATCACCTCCAATACTACGTCATTTTGACCCCGATGCGCCTACGGAGGTCCACACCGACGCCAGTGGTGTCGGTCTTGGTGCTGTATTGGCTCAACGAAAACCAGGATACCAAGAATACGTGGTCGCTTACGCGAGTCGAACCCTCAAGAAAGCCGAGTGTAATTATTCTGTCACGGAGAAAGAGTGCCTCGCAATTGTCTGGGCTTTGACGAAGTTCCGCCCATACCTTTATGGCCGCCCTTTCGAAGTCGTTACGAACCACCACGCTGTATGCTGGCTATCATCGCTCAAAGACCCATCGGGACGCCTTGGTCGTTGGGCGCTTCGCCTACAGGAATATGACATTCGTGTTGTATACCGATCCGGTCGCAAGCACTCCGACGCTGATGCTCTATCCCGCTCGCCGCTACCGGCTGACCCAACCTCCTCGTCGCCTTCTTCAACTGTCATAACACCAATCGACTTTAGAGAAATGGCATCGGAACAACGCAAAGATGTGTGGATTTCCCAACTACTCGCCTTTCTGACTGATCCGTCAGATAATTTTGTCTCAAGAACTATCCGCCGTCAAGCCACACGTTTCGCTAATCTAGACGACCTCTTCTATCGGTGGAATTACACGTCTGAAGGTCGGAGGTGGCTCTTACTGATACCCAACCACATGCGTTCGGAAATCTGTACAGCTTTCCACAACGACCCGCAAAGCGCTCACGCCGGCGCTCTCAAAACGTACAACCGTCTACGTCAGCGGTACTACTGGCGCGGCATGTACACATTTGTTCGCAAGTACGTACGTCCTTGTACTGCATGCCAGCGACGTAAAGCCCCACCTCAACGCCCTGCCGGTACACTTCAGCCTCTGCCTTGTCCAGCGCGTCCATTTTACCGCGTCGGTATCGACTTGTACGGACAACTTCCCACGTCGTCTTCTGGAAATAGGTGGATAATTGTCGGCGTGGACCACATTACGCGTTACGCGGAGATGGCAGCACTACCCGCAGCAACCGCCAGGGAAGTTGCGTTTTTCATCTTGCGCAACTTCGTCCTTCGCCATGGTGGTCCCCGCGAGCTTTTGAGCGACCGGGGGCGTGTTTTCTTCTCTGACGCCATTCAAGCCTTGCTCGTTCAGTGCAACATGGTTCATCGCATGACGACAGCATATCACCCGCAGACGAATGGCCTCACAGAACGATTTAATCGCACTCTCGGTGATATGTTGACGATGTACACAACTTCAGACCAGATCAATTGGGACACTGTCCTTCCATTCGTCACGTATGCGTATAACACCGCTACGCACGCGACAACAGAGTTTTCCCCTTTCTTTCTGTTGTACGGACGCGAACCATCGTGCACGCTGGACACTATCCTGCCATACACGTGCGACTCCTCCGAGTACACTGCAATTTCTGATGTTGTCAGGTACGCAGAAGATTGCAGACGATTGGCCAGTTCACTGACAACCGAGGACCAAGGCCACCAGAAGCTACGGCATGACACCGACCGACATCTCTCTACTTTCACGACTGGTGCTCTTGTTTGGCTCTGGATTCCACCGAGTACTCATGGCCTTTCCTCGAAATTACTGGCACGATACCACGGGCCCTACCGCATTCTCGCCCGTACGTCACCAGTCAATTATGAGGTAGAGCCTTTGACACAGTCTCACGACTTAAGCAGTCGTGGCCGAGAAATTGTGCATGTGAGTCACCTGAAGCCGTATTACGACCCCGCTATAGTGGCTACGCCTTAAGTCGCCAGGTTGGCTACGCTATCCACCGGGGGCCAATGTAGGAAACTATGCGAACGACGACGAAGAAGCAAGAAAAAGCAAGCCACAGCGTTGGTGCACACGCGCGACCCGAGCTTGCGCTTGTTTCGTATTTTCGGCCTGTTGACGTTCTTCGCTCTTCTCGCGTTCTTTGGCCTTCCAGTAGGTCTACACGTAAATATACTACGTGACAGTACTAATAAACGGGGTGGAGGCGTACTAATAGGTAGCCATAAAGATCTTCAGTGAAGCGAAATTAGGACATCATCGTGCTTAGAAATCATGTTTGTTCTTTGTAATGCTTGTTATCCCCCCACAATCATCGGCGTTTGCTATCGTCCCCCTGGTAGTGACCCCCATTTTGTATCTGAATTCCACGGGGCTATTCGCTCCTTAACTGAATCTTATCAAAATTTTCCGATACTGCTTTTCGGCGACTTCAATTTCCCAGCAATACCTCGGACTAACCTAGCATGTGTTACTTTCAAAGACAGTATAGAGAGCAATTTTGTCCATTCATGTCTAACGTTTGGACTTACGCAATTAGTCGATGAACCTACGCTTGGCAGCTATAACTCCTTTCATATTCTTGACCTTGTTCTTACTTCTGGGCCTCAAAGAGAGTGTCCCAGATGACGTTCCTACGAGGACTCAGTGAACACTTTGTAATCCATGCGTCCTATTCTTGTAAACTACACCATTCAAGAAAAACAACAAAAGATATAACGCTGTATGATAAAGGCAATTATTCCGCTATAAACTCAGTTCTCGAGCAATGTGTTGCTTTCTTTCTTATCGACCTTTCAAAGCGTTCGGTTGAAGCTAATTGGCTGCTAATAAAAAACAAAATGTTAGTTATATTCACTAAGCATGTGCCCACGATTACTGTAACCAAGGAAAAGTCATCCCCGCGGTTTAACATCACATAAAAAACCTAAATAACAAAAAGAAACGACTCTTTCGATCAGCAAAGCGGTCCAATAGCGCATGTGCGTGGAACAGGTACTGCAGAAAAATAATTCGATAAATTTGCTAACAAAGAAAAACATTTATTTTTTTCACAAACATTGCCTGCTTTGTTAAGCAACAACCCCGAAAATTCTGGCGCAAAATTAACCCCTGTACCCTCCAACCTTTAGTACTGCACAACGATCAAAATCATCCAATTCCCGATCACGAGGCCGCCGAACAACTTAAGAGCTTTTTTTCTTCCGTGTTTATCGTTGAACCTGTCGATAACTTGCCTTCATTTCTTAATATCAACCACAGTGAGATGCCGGACATCACGTTCTGCTCAAACGGCACCGCAAAACTAATCGACTCACTGAAACTCACATCTTCATGTGGCATCGGCGGTATCCATGCGAAAATGCTCAAAACACGAAATCAATTGCTAGTACACTACTCTGTCATATTTTTCAGCAGTCGCTATCATCAGGATTGGTGCTTGAAGATTAAAGAGTGGGCAAGATTGTTCCAGTGCCCAAAAAAGGTCCTTCATCTCTTTGCAGCAGTTATCGCCCCATTTCCCTTACTAGCGTTTGCTCCAAACTAATGGAGCATGTTATTTACTCTAACATCGTCAAGTTCTTAGTCAGCAATAACTATTTTCATTCCAGTCAGCACGGCTTTCGCTCAGGATTTTCATGTGACACACAACTAGCTTTATTTTATCATAATATCAGTTCCAGCCTCGACATAAATATACCTGTTGACGCCCTGTTCTTAGACTTTGAAAAAGCACTCTACCAAGCCCCACATCAACGGCTACTACCAAAACGTTCTCGTCTAAACAATAATACAGTTGTATTTAATTGGATTTGCAGTTTCCTTACCAATCACCAACAATTTGTGCATGCTAACTCCGTCGCATCTAGCCGTTCCTTTGTAATCTCTGGTGTGCCGCAAGGTACAGTACTCGGACCATTACTTTTTCTCATTTACATCAATGACCTTCCATCAAACACCTCTTCAAGCATTCGCCTCTTTGCAGACGACTGCGTCGTATACCGTCCCCTAGCAAACAGCGCTGACACTACTACACTTCAAAACGACCTCAATCTAATTGTATCCTGGTGGGATAAGTGGTTAATATTATTAAACATAAAAAAACGCAGGTCCCATCACCAGTTAGCAGAATACACCATTTCCGGCACTGCAGTCTCACCCGCTGTGTCATACAAATATCTTGGTGTCACATTTTCAAGTAACAATTCCTGGTCAGCGCACGTGATTAAGATAACCAAATCCGCGAATCGCACTCTGGGTTTTCTACGTAGACACTTAAGACTTGCGCCCCCATGAGTTAAACTAATATCGTATGTCCCACTTGTTCGTCCAAAATTAGAGTATGCATGTTCTGTCTGAGATTGGTGAGATTGGTGGATCCCCACCAATCTCACTTATCCAACATTCTCGAATCGATTCAAAACCGTGGTGCGCATTTTATCTACTCTGAATATACCTACCATTCCAGTGTTTCCAAACTTAAAACTCGTGCACACTTTTCTAATCTAGAATTACGACGTCACATATCTCGACTGTGCCTTTTTCGCAAATTTTATCATGCCCCCATCGAAGTTCCAGCCATCCTGCCAGTCCATCGCTCATCAAACCATACGAACCATTCAAGCGCAGTGTATCCTCCACCAGTCCAAAGCACCCCACATCTTCACTCCTTTTTTTGGACAACCGCACGGGACTGGAATAGTCTGCCTACAGCTACCGTGCACCACTCCGACCCGCATCAATTCAAGATTGCCCTCGAATCACTTTTTTTTATTCTGTAATTATTACCCATCCCGCATGTAATACCCCAGCTGGGGCCTTTGAAATATTCAAAATAAATTATTAAAGAAATGAATGAATAAACAAATAAATAAATAAATAAGTAAATAAATAAATAAATAAATAAATAAATAAATAAATAAATAATAAGGGTGACAGGGGACAGCCCTTCCTAAGCCCCCATTTTACCTCTGCAGGCTTGGATACCTGTTTTTCCTACTTTATAACTACCTTGTTACCTTTATACATATTCTTTCAAAGATAACTCACTACATCTTCCACGCCTAGCGTGTCCAGTATTCCCCGCAAGTCCTCTTGAACTAAACAATCGTACGCTCACTTGATACCCAAGAATGCTAGCAACAGGGGCCTGATTTCCTTTTCTGCTATTTCGATGCACTGCCTCAGTGAGAACAGATTGTCTTCCAAGTTCCTGTGTTTCCGAAACCCATTCTGCAGTTCCCCCAGCACCCATCATCCTCTATCCATGCCTGCAGTCTTTCCTTCATAATCTGCATCGCCAGCCTGTGGATCACTGATGTCACTGTTATAGGACGATAGTTTTAATGTCAGCTTTGTCCTCCTTTCCTTTATAGATCATGCTCACCCTGCTAAGTTTCCATCCATTGGGAACTTCACCATCGATTATTGTTTTGCTCACTGCCTCTCTCAAAGCCTGCTTAGACTTCGGACCTAATGTCTTTATCAGCATAATTGGAATGCCATCTGGGCCTGTTGATGTTGCAACCCTCTTCTCAGCCCTTTCCTACTCTCGTTGTGAAAATGGAGCCATTGCGCCACTTGATCTATCGCTGTCTATTGTGGTGTGTAAGGCACTTCTTTGTTGAAATTTTTGTCACCCTTGTTCTTATACTTTGAATAGCTTCGTCCCCTTTAACCTAGCACCTTGAGTTGTAGTTACAAACCTCTGCTCTAGACTTGTTTCTTTTCATAGGGAGTTCAGATGGTTCCAAAACTTCGCAGCTGCCTTTCTGTCCTTTTTATGTACTTCTGCCAGCCACTGAGCACCCTTTCTTCTAATCTTTTCAGTGATCAGGACGGATGCTTCTCTTCTAGAGCTAAGAAAGATGTCCCATTTTCTTTCAACATCGTCTGTCGGTTCACCCCGCTGCTTAGCATGTCTGTGTTCCCTAGAGGCTTCTTGACGTTTTGCTATGGCTCTCTTAATTTCCTCATGCCACCAACTCTTGGGCTTGTGTCTTCTTTTCCAGGGTGACTTGTCACAGGCCTTAGCAAGCTCTAGGTCAAACAGCCTAATTAGGTTTGTGTATGTCCACACTATTTTATTATCCTCAGTGATTACTTTCTCAATTTGTTTAGTAGCAATTTCTATTTGCCTTTCTGAATGAAAATTGGCATGTAGTTGCTCATCTTGTCTTCTTCCCACTTTCACAGATCTTCCAGAACTTAGCTTGATACGTTTGTGATATCTACCCAGACTTCTGGAGCAACCTTCATCTATGTGCATTCCCCTGAGCTTATCATACATCCTTTGTGACATCAGTGCGTAATTTATCTTCGACTGCAGCCTTCCTACTTCCCTTTGCCCTTCACACTTCTCGGTACTGTTGGAAATGATCAATCAAGCCTTTCACACATATCCATGATGATTTTGCCTGTCGGGTCGGTATACCGATCTATATCTTCTATGTGCGTATTCATATCTCCCAGTATAATTATCTCGCACCCTCCTCCTAACTCCTGAATGTCATTTTATATACACTCTACCATTGCCTGGTTTTCCTCTCTGGCTTTTGCTCCCGTCCACAAGCACACGAAACCAAGGAGTGTCATTTGCCCTACCACTTTCCCTTTTAGCCATAAATATTCCTTGCACTCCTGCTTGACCCTTTGCCAGTCTGAACTTTTAAGAATGAATGCCCATATACCACCCCCCTTTCTGCTGCCTTCTGTTCTATTACAATGTTTCCAACAGTATTCCGAATTGTTAGGAGGTTGTTCCATGTCCCGAAGATGTGTCTCACACCCCATATACCATCAGTTCCTCCTGCCTCAACTGCTCTTCTATCTCTTCCCACTTTAACCTATTCCTTCCACCCTGCATGTTAATATAGACTATGTCTGACTAAGCTTGGCCCTTGTGCTTACATTGATTTTTTCTCCCATGGACTCCGTGTGACTCGAATATTTGTGCCCCTTTAGAACCATCTTCGGCTACACTGTTGGCCTTGGAGCTCTGGGCCCCCCTAAAAAAAATTGTGGCTTGACGATCCATCCTATCACCAACCCTCCAGCCCGTCGCACCACTGTAGTGAATGCCATCCTGTGCAAAGGGGCGAGCGCAGGGCTCATTCACGTCTTGGTTCACCTTCATTACGCTGTATCCAAGTTGCCGGCTCATACCCCTGATTACACAGTTGGCCTCTTTTCAATTCCGCGAGACTGCCCCCAGACCTCTGGGACTGTGCATGTGGTCACATGCACACTCCCGGAGGCTTCTCGGAGCTTACGCATCCCATCCATTAACCGTCTTTCAAGGTTATGATCCTTGACCTTAAACACATCATTGAGCCCAGCCTGATAAATGACGATATTTTCGCCCTCCACACTCTCCTCTACAACCTCCTGAGCCTTTGCCAGTGCATCCACCATGCCCTTCCCTGACTGGACCTCCACCCTCACTCTCCCACCTTTCTTCACTGTTTTGAAGACGCCATCCCTAACCCCGGCCACGTTAGAGTCCCCCACCACCAGGACCCTTCTACGCTCTAATCGCTGGCTTTGTGTTTTTCATGGTGCCCCCGTTTGCTTCACCTGTTTTTCTCTCGGCAGTCTGTCATGTGTTGACAAAGCTTACATAAGCAAGGCGGACATAGCTGACATAAGCAACTACCGTCTTATAATAGTGACATCAGTGGTCTACAGTATGGCGATGCAGATTATAAAGGAAAGACTGCGGGCAAGGATAGAGGATGAGGGGGTGCTGGGACAACTGCTGAATGGGTTTCAAAAACACAGGAGGTTGGAAGACAATCTGTTCTCAATGACTGAAATGAGTGCATCAAAATAGCAGAAAAGGTCCCTGAGGCTAGCATTTCTGGATATCAAGGGAGCGTACGATAGCGTGATTCAAGAGAACTTGCGACGAATACTGGACACACTAGGTGAGAAAGATAGGGTCACTAATCTTTCAGAGGAAATTAATAAAAGTAACAAGGTAGTTGAAAAGTGGGAAAAACTGTTTTCCAAGCCCACAGAGGTGATACAGGGGCTTGGGCAGGGGTGTTCTTTGTGTCCTTGTTATTCATGATGTACTTACAAGGATTCAAGGCCAAAGTAGAGGGAAGTGGACTTGGCTCCAACCTCTCTTTCGTCAAACAAGGAAAACTCATTGATCAGGCACTACCAGCATTAATGTACACAGATGATATAGTGCTAATGGCTGACAACAAGGAATATTTGCAGAGAATGACGGAGATCTGCAGTAATGAGCGAGATAGGTTAGGTTTCATATTCAGTAAGGAAAAATCAGCAGTCATGATTTTTAATGATAACGAAGGTAGTGAGCTTAGAATACAGGAGGTCACACTAGAGATAACAGATAAATACAAATATCTGGGCGTATGGATAAGCAATGGGACCAAGTACCTAAGGGAACACGAAATATACGTGAACACTAAAGGTAACAGAAATGCAGCATTGATGAAAAATAGGGCACTGTGGAATTAAAATAGGTATGATGTTGTAAGAGGAATATGGAAAGGGGTCATGGTTTCTGGTCTGACTTTCGGCAATGCGGTCTTGTGCATGAGATCAGAAGTTCAAACAAGATTAGAAATTAAGCAATGTGGAATAGGTAGGCTTGATTAGGAGCTCACGAGAATACACCAAATCAAGGAGTACAAGCTGATATGGGATGGACTTCATTTGAGGGCAGGGAAGCTAGCAGCAAGATAAAACTTGAGAAGCGATTGAGAGACATGGGGGAGGAGCGTTGGGCTAGGAAGGTTTTGAGCTACTTGTACATGAAGAATATCGATACAAAATGGAGGAAGGGAACTAGGAAATTGAGTGGTAAATACTTATAAAACAGCAGGTGGCCAAACCAAAAAGAACTATCGGTTAAGAAGAAAGTGGAGGAGACGAAGACTGGCATGTGCAGAAAATGCATGATTAAAAAGTCCGCACTAGAGATCTATCAAACTTTTAAGCAGGAAATTGCCAAGGAGAGGATCTGTGAGAATACTCGGGGTAGTTTTCCACTGTTTGAGGCCAGGATGGAAGTACTGTGAACCAAGACATATTGGGCCAAATACGAAGGCGTAGACACGGTATGCAGTGCATGTGGAGAGGAGGAGGAAACTACCGAACACTTGATAATGTTCAGTAAAGCGCTTCACCCTATAGTTCAGGATGATGGCGCGGAGTTTTTCAAAGCACTGAAGTTTAGCGACAGGGAGGGCAAAATAGACTTTAAGCGAGTAGAATAAACTAAAGGAGGTTATCTGGTTGGTGGCTAAAGTCAAGGCATAGGTGAAAATTAAATCCTTTACTACAAAGTAGTAGTCCTCAACTTAACTATTTAAAGGGAAAAAAGATAAATCTAGTTGTGATAAATCTAGCTGCCCGATCTGAAGGGTACAGCCACATCAATCCATTCATCCATTGTGGGCCGCAGCAATATAATAATATTGCCGCGAGGTGTATTGCGGATAGTGTTGCGCATGCCGATACCGTGACTCATCTGCGAAGATCATGGCCCGCACGTCGACCATTCGTTGATAACGACATAGCGCCAGACGCTACGGTGACTGTATCTCGGATGGTGAACGCGCCTTGCGTTCCAGTGGCACATTTTCTGTTACCCGACGGCCGTCGAACGCGTCTTGCCTTCCAGTGGGACATTTCTGTTACCCGACGGCCGTCGAACGCGCCTTGCGTTCCAACAACAGACACACCGGCTTAGCGGGAGGCGAAGAGCGCGCTCGACTGCCATCGGGTAACAGAAAATGTCCCAGTGGGACATTTTCACCTGGCCGTCACCGTCACCTGGCCAAAGGCACGACCATTGCTTTTCTCGATGAAATCGCGGAAGTCAGTGACACCCTCGCTCTCTCGAATCCAGCGACTATCACTCCACAGACTCACAACTCGCAGCTGTCATTCGACATTAACCCTTCCTTGCCTCAATGCAAGCAGCAACTGCTCCAGAACGTCCTTCGACGTTATGACGACTGTTTCGTCACTTCTTCACAGGTCCGACACACTTCTTTGGCAAAGCATCGAATCATAACACAAGAAGACATCCGCCCTCTCCATCAAAGCCCTTATCGTGTGTCGGCACGTGAACGTCAGGCCATTCGAGAGCAAGTTGAGGGAATGTTACACGACGATGTAATTCAGCCATCGAAAAGCCCATGGGCGGCACCAGTCGTCCTTGTCAAAAAGAAAGACGGAAGTCTTCGGTTTTGCGTCGATTACCGACGGTTGAATAGTGTAACCAAGAAGGACGTGTACCCTTTACCAAGGATCGACGATACCCTAGATCGTCTTAGTGATGCAAGGTACTTCTCGTCCATTGATCTGAAGACAGGGTATTGGCAAATTCAGGTTGATGAAAGAGACCGAGGAAAGACCGCCTTCATCACGCCGGATGGATTGTACGAGTTCAAAGTGATGCCATTTGGACTTTGTTCCGCTCCAGCAACCTTCCAGTGTCTAATGGACACAGTACTGGCAGGTCTCAAGTGGCAAATATGTCTCGTATAACTGGACGATGTGGTCGTCTTCGCCTCCAACTTCAGCGACCACCTGAGCGACCACCTCCGGACGGTACTGGACGCAATTAAGTCATCAGGACTGACACTGAAGCAAGAAAAATGCCATTTTGCCTATGAAGAACTACAGTTCCTTGGCCATGTTAAAAGCAAAGATGGCGTAAGACCAGATCCCGAGAAGACAGCCGCTATCGCACAGTTTCCTCAGCCGCAAGATAAGAGAGCAGTGCGCCGATTCTTAGGACTGTGCGCCTATTACCGACGCTTCGTCAAGAACTTCTCACACATTGCTGCCCCTTTGACCCAGCTCACCAAGTCGGACGCCCCTTTCGAATGGAAAGCTGAGCAACGTGAGGCATTCAAAGAACTTCAACAACGTTTACAGTCTCCGCCTGTGCTGGGTCACTTTGATGAAAATGCCGAAACTGAGATACATAGAGACGCCAGCAGCATCGGCTTAGGTGCCGTTCTAGTTCAGAAGCACAAGGGCTGCGAGCGCGTCATCACGTATACAAGCCGCTCACTGTCGAAAGAGGAAGTGAACTATTCCACGTCTGAGAAGGAGTGTCTTGCGATAGTATGGGCCACCTCGAAATTCCGCCCATACTTATATGGCAGACCCTTCAAGGTCGTAACGGACCATCATGCGTTGTGCTGGTTGGCCAGTTTGAAAGACCCTTCTGGCCGCCTCGCTCGATGGAGCCTACGGCTTCAGGAGTTTGACGAGAAGGTAGTCTACACATCTGGTCGTAAGCACTCCGACGCAGACTGCCTCTCAAGAGCCCCTGTCGGCGCACCACCAAGCCATGAAGACGACGATGCCTTTCTTGGGCCTATCAGCAGCAGCACCTTTGCATTACAGCAGCGCTCAGACCCGATCCTACAACAATTGATCAACTACATCGAAGGAAAGGCCTCCATACCACCTGCACTGTTGATTGATTGATTTGTGGGGTTTAACGTCCCAAAACCACTATATGATTATGAGAGACGCCGTAGTGGAGGGCTCCGGAAATTTTGACCACCTGGGGTTCTTTAACGTGCACCCAAATCTGAGCACACGGGCCTACAACATTTCCGCCTCCATCGGAAATGCAGCCGCCACAGCCGGGATTTGATCCCGCGACCTGCGGGTCAGCAGCCGAGTACCTTAGCCACTAGACCACCATGGCGGGGCACCTGCACTGTTCAAGCGTGGGATATCCTCCTTCTGTGTGCAAAACGGGGTGGTAGGTAAAAAGAACTTCGCACCGAATAAGGCAGCTTGCCTTCTTGTCGTCCCAAGCAGCCTCAGAGTAGAAATTTTACAAGCGTTACATGACGAACCCACTGCAGGCCACCTCGGTTTTACACGCACACTCCACAGAATTCAAGAACGATACTACTGGCCCCACCTCTCCTCAGATGTTGCGCGGTACGTCAAGAGTTGCCGCGAATGTCAGCGCCGGAAGAGACCTCCAACAAAACCAGTTGGATTTCTCAAGCCAATTGAACCCCCGTCGAGACCATTCCAACAGATTGGTATGGACCTGCTTGGACCATTCCCTACATCAACATCCGGTAACAAGTGGATCATAGTGGCCACTGATTACCTTACCCGATACGCTGAAGCTAAGGCCCTCCCGAACGGCACAGCCGTAGAAGTTGCCAAATTTTTTGTCGAATCAATTCTCCTCCGTCATGGCGCACCTGAGGTACTAATAACAGACAGGGGAACAGCGTTTACGGCTGATCTTACTCAGGCAATCTTACATTACAGTCATACAGATCTTCGAAGAACAACTGCGTACTATCCGCAGACAAATGGTCTCACGGAACGCTTGAACAAGACCATTGCCGATATGCTCGCTATGCACGTGGACACAGAACACAAGACCTGGAAATTAATTCTGCCTTACGTGGTCTTCGCCTACAACACCGCGGTGCAGGAGACCACTAAAATGACACCACTTAATCTCGTCCATGGGAGGGCTGCCGTTACTACCCTGGACGCCATGCTGCCTAATGTCACCGACGAAAACAACCTAGACGTGGCCGCCTACCTTCAGCGCGCAGAAGAAGCCCGGCAGCTTGCTCGTCTGCGCATAAAAGACCAACAGTGAAACGACGCAAGACGCTACAACCTGTGGAGACGCGATTTAACATACAGGCCAGGTGACAAAGTCTGGGTTTGGACGCCCGTTCGCCGCCGAGGATTAAGCGAAAAACTCACGCGCCGTTATTTCGGCCCATACAAAGTCATCCGTCAAGTGGGTGAAGTGGACTATGAAGTAGTCCCTGATGGGGCTAGCTCATCCCAACGACGCCGCGCACGACAAGTAGTGGTACACGTCGCCCGTTTGAAGCCCTATCATGCGTGCTAAAGGAGGCTCCCTGTTTGCATCTCTTGTTTTGTTTATGTGTGCGTGATTCGTGCTTATTTGCCAATTACTTCCGCACAGGCTGTCCTTTTGTTTTGGTTTTATTTTAAACAAAGCATCGGGTCGATGCTTACGTTGAGGAGGGGAGCAATGCCGCGAGGTGTTGTTGCGGATAGTGTTGCGCATGCCGATACCGCGACTCATCATTCGTTGATAACGAGATAGCGTCAGACGCTACGGAAACTGTATCTCAAACGGTGAACGCGCCTTGCGTTCCAGTGGGACATTTTCTGTTACCCGACGGCCGTCGAACGCGCCTTGCGTTCCAGTGGGACATTTCTGTTACCCGACGGCCGTCGAACGCGCCTTGCGTTCCAGTGGGACATTTTCTGTTACGCGACGGCAGTCGAGCGCGCTGTTCGCCTCCCGCTAAGCCGGTATGTCTGTTGTTCCTTTAGTGGGCGCAAGTCCGCCAAATAAACGAATCTCCTTCTACTTCTACTAACCTCCCGGTCTCCTGTCTTCGGGCTACCCGAAGACAGGAGACCGGGACAACAGGTTAGGTTAGGTTAGGTTAGGTTAGGTTAGGTTAGGTTAGGTTAGGTTAGGTTAGGTTAGGTTAGGTTAGGTTAGGTTAGGTTAGGTTAGGTTAGGTTAGGCTAGGCTAGGCTAGGTTAGGTTAGGTTAGGTTAGGTTAGGTTAGGTTAGGTTAGGTTAGGTTAGGTTAGGTTAGGTTAGGTTAGGTTAGGTTAGGTTAGGTTAGGTTAGGTTGGGTTGGGTTGGGTTGGGTTGGGTTGGGTTAGGTTAGGTTAGGTTGGGTTAGGTTGGGTTAGGTTGGGTTAGGTTGGGTTAGGTTAGGTTAGGTTGGGTTAGGTTGGGTTAGGTTGGGTTGGGTTAGGTTGGGTTAGGTTGGGTTAGGTTGGGTTAGGTTGGGTTAGGTTGGGTTAGGTTAGGTTAGGTTGGGTTAGGTTGGGTTAGGTTGGGTTAGGTTAGGTTAGGTTAGGTTAGGTTAGGTTAGGTTAGGTTAGGTTAGGTTAGGTTGGGTTGGGTTGGGTTGGGTTGGGTTGGGTTGGGTTGGGTTGGGTTGGGTTGGGTTAGGTTAGGTTAGGTTAGGTTAGGTTAGGTTAGGTTAGCTTAGGTTGGGTTAGGTTGGGTTAGGTTGGGTTAGGTTGGGTTGGGTTGGGTTAGGTTGGGTTAGGTTGGGTTAGGTTGGGTTAGGTTGGGTTAGGTTGGGTTAGGTTGGGTTAGGTTAGGTTAGGTTAGGTTAGGTTGGGTTAGGTTGGGTTAGGTTGGGTTAGGTTAGGTTAGGTTGGGTTAGGTTGGGTTAGGTTAGGTTGGGTTAGGTTGGGTTAGGTTGGGTTAGGTTGGGTTAGGTTGGGTTAGGTTGGGTTAGGTTGGGTTAGGTTGGGTTAGGTTGGGTTAGGTTAGGTTGGGTTAGGTTGGGTTAGGTTGGGTTAGGTTGGGTTAGGTTGGGTTAGGTTGGGTTAGGTTGGGTTAGGTTGGGTTAGGTTAGGTTAGGTTAGGTTAGGTTAGGTTAGGTTAGGTTAGGTTAGGTTGGGTTGGGTTGGGTTGGGTTGGGTTGGGTTGGGTTGGGTTGGGTTGGGTTGGGTTGGGTTGGGTTGCCGCGAGGTGTATTGCGGATAGTGTTGCGCATGCCGATACCGTGACTCATCTGCGAAGATCATGGCCCGCACGTCGACCATTCGTTGATAACGACATAGCGCCAGACGCTACGGTGACTGTATCTCGGATGGTGAACGCGCCTTGCGTTCCAGTGGCACATTTTCTGTTACCCGACGGCCGTCGAACGCGTCTTGCCTTCCAGTGGGACATTTCTGTTACCCGACGGCCGTCGAACGCGCCTTGCGTTCCAACAACAGACACACCGGCTTAGCGGGAGGCGAAGAGCGCGCTCGACTGCCATCGGGTAACAGAAAATGTCCCAGTGGGACATTTTCACCTGGCCGTCACCGTCACCTGGCCAAAGGCACGACCATTGCTTTTCTCGATGAAATCGCGGAAGTCAGTGACACCCTCGCTCTCTCGAATCCAGCGACTATCACTCCACAGACTCACAACTCGCAGCTGTCATTCGACATTAACCCTTCCTTGCCTCAATGCAAGCAGCAACTGCTCCAGAACGTCCTTCGACGTTATGACGACTGTTTCGTCACTTCTTCACAGGTCCGACACACTTCTTTGGCAAAGCATCGAATCATAACACAAGAAGACATCCGCCCTCTCCATCAAAGCCCTTATCGTGTGTCGGCACGTGAACGTCAGGCCATCCGAGAGCAAGTTGAGGGAATGTTACACGACGATGTAATTCAGCCATCGAAAAGCCCATGGGCGGCACCAGTCGTCCTTGTCAAAAAGAAAGACGGAAGTCTTCGGTTTTGCGTCGATTACCGACGGTTGAATAGTGTAACCAAGAAGGACGTGTACCCTTTACCAAGGATCGACGATACCCTAGATCGTCTTAGTGATGCAAGGTACTTCTCGTCCATTGATCTGAAGACAGGGTATTGGCAAATTCAGGTTGATGAAAGAGACCGAGGAAAGACCGCCTTCATCACGCCGGATGGATTGTACGAGTTCAAAGTGATGCCATTTGGACTTTGTTCCGCTCCAGCAACCTTCCAGTGTCTAATGGACACAGTACTGGCAGGTCTCAAGTGGCAAATATGTCTCGTATAACTGGACGATGTGGTCGTCTTCGCCTCCAACTTCAGCGACCACCTGAGCGACCACCTCCGGACGGTACTGGACGCAATTAAGTCATCAGGACTGACACTGAAGCAAGAAAAATGCCATTTTGCCTATGAAGAACTACAGTTCCTTGGCCATGTTAAAAGCAAAGATGGCGTAAGACCAGATCCCGAGAAGACAGCCGCTATCGCACAGTTTCCTCAGCCGCAAGATAAGAGAGCAGTGCGCCGATTCTTAGGACTGTGCGCCTATTACCGACGCTTCGTCAAGAACTTCTCACACATTGCTGCCCCTTTGACCCAGCTCACCAAGTCGGACGCCCCTTTCGAATGGAAAGCTGAGCAACGTGAGGCATTCAAAGAACTTCAACAACGTTTACAGTCTCCGCCTGTGCTGGGTCACTTTGATGAAAATGCCGAAACTGAGATACATAGAGACGCCAGCAGCATCGGCTTAGGTGCCGTTCTAGTTCAGAAGCACAAGGGCTGCGAGCGCGTCATCACGTATACAAGCCGCTCACTGTCGAAAGAGGAAGTGAACTATTCCACGTCTGAGAAGGAGTGTCTTGCGATAGTATGGGCCACCTCGAAATTCCGCCCATACTTATATGGCAGACCCTTCAAGGTCGTAACGGACCATCATGCGTTGTGCTGGTTGGCCAGTTTGAAAGACCCTTCTGGCCGCCTCGCTCGATGGAGCCTACGGCTTCAGGAGTTTGACGAGAAGGTAGTCTACACATCTGGTCGTAAGCACTCCGACGCAGACTGCCTCTCAAGAGCCCCTGTCGGCGCACCACCAAGCCATGAAGACGACGATGCCTTTCTTGGGCCTATCAGCAGCAGCACCTTTGCATTACAGCAGCGCTCAGACCCGATCCTACAACAATTGATCAACTACATCGAAGGAAAGGCCTCCATACCACCTGCACTGTTGATTGATTGATTTGTGGGGTTTAACGTCCCAAAACCACTATATGATTATGAGAGACGCCGTAGTGGAGGGCTCCGGAAATTTTGACCACCTGGGGTTCTTTAACGTGCACCCAAATCTGAGCACACGGGCCTACAACATTTCCGCCTCCATCGGAAATGCAGCCGCCACAGCCGGGATTTGATCCCGCGACCTGCGGGTCAGCAGCCGAGTACCTTAGCCACTAGACCACCATGGCGGGGCACCTGCACTGTTCAAGCGTGGGATATCCTCCTTCTGTGTGCAAAACGGGGTGGTAGGTAAAAAGAACTTCGCACCGAATAAGGCAGCTTGCCTTCTTGTCGTCCCAAGCAGCCTCAGAGTAGAAATTTTACAAGCGTTACATGACGAACCCACTGCAGGCCACCTCGGTTTTACACGCACACTCCACAGAATTCAAGAACGATACTACTGGCCCCACCTCTCCTCAGATGTTGCGCGGTACGTCAAGAGTTGCCGCGAATGTCAGCGCCGGAAGAGACCTCCAACAAAACCAGTTGGATTTCTCAAGCCAATTGAACCCCCGTCGAGACCATTCCAACAGATTGGTATGGACCTGCTTGGACCATTCCCTACATCAACATCCGGTAACAAGTGGATCATAGTGGCCACTGATTACCTTACCCGATACGCTGAAGCTAAGGCCCTCCCGAACGGCACAGCCGTAGAAGTTGCCAAATTTTTTGTCGAATCAATTCTCCTCCGTCATGGCGCACCTGAGGTACTAATAACAGACAGGGGAACAGCGTTTACGGCTGATCTTACTCAGGCAATCTTACATTACAGTCATACAGATCTTCGAAGAACAACTGCGTACTATCCGCAGACAAATGGTCTCACGGAACGCTTGAACAAGACCATTGCCGATATGCTCGCTATGCACGTGGACACAGAACACAAGACCTGGAAATTAATTCTGCCTTACGTGGTCTTCGCCTACAACACCGCGGTGCAGGAGACCACTAAAATGACACCACTTAATCTCGTCCATGGGAGGGCTGCCGTTACTACCCTGGACGCCATGCTGCCTAATGTCACCGACGAAAACAACCTAGACGTGGCCGCCTACCTTCAGCGCGCAGAAGAAGCCCGGCAGCTTGCTCGTCTGCGCATAAAAGACCAACAGTGAAACGACGCAAGACGCTACAACCTGTGGAGACGCGATTTAACATACAGGCCAGGTGACAAAGTCTGGGTTTGGACGCCCGTTCGCCGCCGAGGATTAAGCGAAAAACTCACGCGCCGTTATTTCGGCCCATACAAAGTCATCCGTCAAGTGGGTGAAGTGGACTATGAAGTAGTCCCTGATGGGGCTAGCTCATCCCAACGATGCCGCGCACGACAAGTAGTGGTACACGTCGCCCGTTTGAAGCCCTATCATGCGTGCTAAAGGAGGCTCCCTGTTTGCATCTCTTGTTTTGTTTATGTGTGCGTGATTCGTGCTTATTTGCCAATTACTTCCGCACAGGCTGTCCTTTTGTTTTGGTTTTATTTTAAACAAAGCATCGGGTCGATGCTTACGTTGAGGAGGGGAGCAATGCCGCGAGGTGTTGTTGCGGATAGTGTTGCGCATGCCGATACCGCGACTCATCATTCGTTGATAACGAGATAGCGCCAGACGCTACGGAAACTGTATCTCAAACGGTGAACGCGCCTTGCGTTCCAGTGGGACATTTTCTGTTACCCGACGGCCGTCGAACGCGCCTTGCGTTCCAGTGGGACATTTCTGTTACCCGACGGCCGTCGAACGCGCCTTGCGTTCCAGTGGGACATTTTCTGTTACGCGACGGCAGTCGAGCGCGCTGTTCGCCTCCCGCTAAGCCGGTATGTCTGTTGTTCCTTTAGTGGGCGCAAGTCCGCCAAATAAACGAATCTCCTTCTACTTCTACTAACCTCCCGGTCTCCTGTCTTCGGGCTACCCGAAGACAGGAGACCGGGACAACAGGTTAGGTTAGGTTAGGTTAGGTTAGGTTAGGTTAGGTTAGGTTAGGTTAGGTTAGGTTAGGTTAGGTTAGGTTAGGTTAGGCTAGGTTAGGCTAGGCTAGGTTAGGTTAGGTTAGGTTAGGTTAGGTTAGGTTAGGTTAGG